>NW_019946992.1:54355-63192 GCF_002910315.2 Salvelinus sp. IW2-2015 | reverse complement strand
AGATTGTCATTAGTACAGTCGACTATCCTGTCTGGGATGTATTAGACAGTCTGACTACCTGTCCTGGGATGTATTAGTACAGTCTGACTTTCCTGTCTGGATGTATTAGTACAGTCTGATTATCCTGTCTGGATGTATTTAGCCTGTCAGATGTATTAGTACAGTCTGATTATCCTGTCAGATGTATTAGTACAGTCTGATTATTCCTGTCTGAGATGTAATTATCCTGTCTGATTAGCCTGTCTGGGATGTATTAGTACAGTCTGATTATCCTGTCTGGGATGTATTAGTACAGTCTGATTATCCTGTCTGAGTGTATATTAGTACAGTCTGATTATCCTGTCTGGGATCTATTAGTACAGTCTGATTATCCTGTTCTGCAGATGTATTAGTACAGTCTGATTATCCTGTCGAGGATGTATTAGATACAGTCTGATTATCCTGTCTGAGATGTATTTAGTACAGTCTGATTTATCCTGTCTGGGATGTATTAGTACAGTCTGATTATCCTGTCTGGGATAGTAATAGTACAGTCTGGTTATCCTATCTGAGATTATTAGCCTGTCAGATGTATATAGTACAGTCTGATTATCCTGTCTGGAATGTATTAGTACAGTCTGATTATCCTGTCTGGATGTATTAGTACAGTCTGATTATCCTGTCTGAGATGTATTTATCCTGTCTGATTATCCCTGTCTGGGATGTATTAGTACAGTCTGATTATCCTATCTGTGATGTATTAGTACAGTCTGATTATCCTGTCTGAGATGTATTATCCTGTCCTGATTAGCCTGTCTGGGATGTATTAGTACAGTCTGATTATCCTGTCTGGATGTATTAGTACAGTCTGATTAATCCTGTCTGAGATGTATTTCCTGTCTGATTAGCCTGTCTGGGATGTATTAGTACAGTCTGAATTATCCTGTTCTAATGTATTAGGTTAGACTTATTAGTCTGATGATCCTGGTCTGATATGTATTAGTACAGGGTCGTGATGAATCCTGTCTGGGATGTATTAGACAGTCTGATTATGCTGTCTGGGATGTATTAGTACAGTCTGATTATCCTGTCTGAGATGTATTAGTACAGTCTGATTATCCTGTCTGGGATTATTTACAGTCTGTAATTCCTGTCTGAGATGTATTAGTACAGTCTGATTATCCTGTCTGGGAATTATTAGTACAGTCTGACTATCCTGTCTGGGATGTATTAGTACAAGTCTGACTATCCTGTTCGGATGTATTAGTACAGTCTGATTATCCTGTCTGATAGATTAGTACAGTCTGATTATCCTGTCTGAGATGTATTAGTACAGTCTGATTATCCTGTCTGGGATGTATTAGTACAGTCTGACTATCCTGTCGGGATGTATTAGTACAGTCTGACTATCCTGTCTGGGATGTATTAGTACAGTCTGATTATCCTGTCTGGGATGTATTAGTACAGTCTGATTATCCTGTCTGAATGTATTAGTACAGTCTGATTATCCTGTCTGGGATGTATTAGTAGAGTCTGATATCCTGTCTGGGATGTTTAGTACAGTCTGACTATCCTGTCTGAGATGTATTAGTACAGTCTGATTATCCTGTCTGGGATGTATTAGTACAGTCTGACTATCCTGTCTGGGATGTATTAGTACAGTCTGATTATCCTGTCTGGGATGTATTAGTACAGTCTGATTATCCTGTCTGGGATGTATTAGTCAGTCTGATTATCCTGTCTGGGATGTATTAGTACAGTCTGATTATCCTGTCTGGGATGTATTAGTACAGTCTGATTATCTGTCTGGGATGTATTTAGTTACAGTCTGCATTATCCTGTCTGGATGTACGTGTACAGTCTGATATCCTGTCTTGGGATGTATTAGTACAGTCTGATTATCCTGTCTGGGATGTAATTAGTACAGTCTGATTATCCTGTTGGAGGTACGTGTACACACAGAGACAACACACACAGTTGTTTTACCTGGGGAAGGTACCGGCTGCGTAGCTCCTTGATGAACAACCTGAACTGCCTTCTGAACAGCGCGGAGCTGTCTCCCTCTCTGTCCCGTGTCCTGTTTTCTTTTCTTTTTTCACTAAAGGAAACAAAAATATTTACACACATAAACCACAACGAACAGCCCACCATTAGGAAAACAAACAAAATATATGTATTGTGAGACAATAATAATAATAACAACCACCGGGTCCTATGACTAGACCACCACAGGGTGCCTACTTGGACTGAACCACCACAGGTCCTATTGGACAGACACCACAGGGTCCTATTGACTAGACACCACAGGGTCCATTGACTAGACACCAAGGGCCTATTGACTAGACACCACAGGCTATTGACTAGACACCACAGGTTCTTATTGACTAGAGGGACCACCGGGTCCTATTGACTAGACACCACAGGGTCCTATGACTAGACGCCACAGGGTCCTACTGGACTAGACGCCACAGGGTACCTATGACTAGACGCCACAGGGTCCTATTGACTAGACGCCACAG
The DNA here is from genome assembly GCF_002910315.2 of Salvelinus sp. IW2-2015. Lineage (NCBI taxonomy): Eukaryota > Metazoa > Chordata > Actinopteri > Salmoniformes > Salmonidae > Salvelinus > Salvelinus sp. IW2-2015. The sequence continues at coordinate 60,694 of NW_019946992.1, read as the reverse complement.
GTTCCTATTACGAGACGCCACAGGTCCTATTGATAGACGCCACCGCGGTCCTATTGACAGACGCCACCGGGTCCTATTGGACTAGACGCCAGGGTCCTACTGACTAGACCCCACAGGGTCCTACTGACTAGACGCCACAGGGGTCCTATGACTAGACGGCCACAGGGTCCTATTGACTAGACACCACAGGGGTCCTACTGACTAGACACCACAGGGTCCTTTAATATGACTAGGACACCACAGGGTCCTACGACTAGACACCACAGGGTCCTACTGGACTAGACACCACAGGTCCTATTGACTAGGACACCAACAGGGTCCTATTGACTTAGACACCACCAGGGTCCTATTGATAGACACCACAGGTCCTATTGGACTAGGGGACACCAAACAGCAGACAGGATAGTCAGACTGTACTAATAGATCCCAAACAGGATAATCAGACTGTACTAATACATCTCAGACAGGATAATCAGACTGTACTAATACATCTCAGACAGGATAGTCAGACTGTACTAATACATCTCAGACAGGATAGTCAGACTGTACTAATACATCTCAGACAGGATAATCAGACTGTACTAATACATCTCAGACAGGATAGTCAGACTGTACTAATACATCCCAGAGCGGTCTCAACAGTAGCTGATTGAACAGGACTTGTTCATCTAGTGTGGTCATTATAGACAGGTGGTGATTTTAGATCATGCTGGATTGACACTTTCTGAGTTTCCAGTTGTTTTGAAAGCGGCAGAAGTCCTGCTGGATTGACACCATGGCCAATGTTGAATGGTTATCCTTTTAAGCCTGAAAAAGAGACCCTTAAACCCAGACTTGAACTACACAGCCACTCCACTGAATAGCAGGCTAGTGATTGCTTTGCAATGCTTGCAGTTAGCCACCGATTCCTTCCAAATTCATTGTTGAATTTGTGATTTCCAACTTGTTGTGTAATCTTTATGTCCAATTGCCGATGAGCACCGGTATGTTTTATCTATAATTTCTCTTTATATGACAAGGATTGCTAAGGATGTGCCTGTAGATTGTCGTCTTGATTCATGATTTTGAAAGTATGATGTTGACATGATCAGTCCAATCAAAGCTACTGTACATGTAACGTGATTTGAAGTCTTTTTTATCTGTGGCCAATGACCTTGAGCCTTCTTGGATGGGCACTTCTAATGTAACTCTATGGCAGCACCCAAGGGGCTTGCATTTTCGAGCTCTACCCTTAGAGTTGGCGGTGACGTAGTGTCACCATGAGTGACAGCCAATCACGGCACAACTAGAAAACACTACCAACCCTTACGCTCTGTATTTTCCGCTGGCTTGCCCCACCACCACAGAAAGCACTGAGCGAGGCTGAAACACCTGCATTTTGGAGCTGCCTTACTCAAGAAAACAAAAAAGAGACCGAGTTTCTATGCGGTTTTATTAACTAAATTAAAAAATATTTATATTGCAAACTGATACTTAAACTTGAGACTCTTGTCCCCCTGTTGCTAATTTTAAATATTTATTGGAGGATTTTTATTTTTGTATTGCTTGTAACTGCTCTGGGTAATGCAAGTTCTTGTGCTGTTAGGGGAATAACCTGTGTGTGTAAATGTTAAATCTGTCTGTATTTCTTTGTGTTTACTGTGATCGGTTTTTTTGTCTTGTTGTAGATTTTTAAATCATTTGTACCTGAAACTGTAATGTGTGGAACATCGTATACCGCAGGGCACAGCTGGTAGAAGAGATTGGTCTCAGTCTGTGTTCCTTGTTGAAATAAAGGTAGAGAATAAACTAATGGACTTTAATATCCTGTCGAGCAGTAATTTGTTAATCTGGCATTATAATTGACAATAATGCAAACAGGTATCTAAAGAAAAAAGCTAGAAATGGTCTGCCACTGGGTGGGTTGTTTTAGCTAGCAACTGTGGCTAACTTTGGTTTTGAACAGACGGCTTTGGCGTTCATTCAAAGGCATTCAGTTGACAACTGTAAACTTTTTTAGTTCCTTAAATGTTTATTGAAAACATAAGATACTATTTGCAAATTAGACACTTGTCTCTCAGATACATCGTTAAGTTGTGTGGTTAGTGTAACTATTAATTTTATAGCCATATTAGTCGATAGTGCAGGAAACATACGTCAACACCCTCAAAAACATGGGTATCAGGACAAGACCAATACAGCTGAAGCGAGGTTTCAGCTATGAGCGACCCTGTGCACAGGAAAACATGTTTTTACTGTTTAATTTATTTCAGGGACTGCAGGGTCTCATTACGATTGGTGCCCTGAGGACAAGACTTGGTTTTCATTGAAATAACATTCCAAATAAATGACATAGGTACAAGCTCAACGAATAAACAAGCATTACAATCAATGGAAACACCTGCAATCCGTCAATGAGTCATTGAAACTCCAGAGAACTACATTTTCCTATGGCAACCAGGGTATCCACATGCAAGGAATTCCGCAGGTTATTCCAACAATTGGACCTACTAAAACTAAAAGAGGACCTAAAAGTGGTGGAGACCAGAGGGACCTCTAGAGTTAACCATGTTTTTATACTTTAACAATAGGACGTTCGCTAAGTTTGGCGAGCTTGTGTATAAGATGCTTTGGGTAAACAAACATTTATAATTTTGTAAGTGAACTCTCTGGGACGTGAATGGAGGAACCAGCAATGTTTTGATACAGGAATGCAGTGATGAGTATAAACTGCACGTGATCCGCTAGAGCTGTCCCGTCGAGTCTGTACTGCTGTTATTGTGAAGTGGAAACGTCCTAGGAGCAACAACGGTTTCAGCCGGAAGTGGTAGGCCACACCAAGCCACAGGAAGCGGAGTTGAGCGAAGGAAACCCCACTCAATGAGAGCACACCGTCCGGTGCCTCACTTTCCTTTCAACCAGCTCCGGTGCTTCCCACTTCCTTTCCAACCGCTCCGAGTGCTCCACTTCCTTTCAACGCTCCGGTTGCTCCATTCCTTTCCAATCGGCTCCGGTGGCTTCACTTCCTTTCCAACAGCTCCGGTGCTCACTTCCTTTCCAACCGCTCCGGTGCTCCACTTCCTTTCCAACGCCCGGTGCTCCACTTTACCTTTCCAACTGCTCCGGTGTCTCCACTTCCTTTCCAACCGCTCCCGGTGCTCCCTTTCCTTTTCCACCGCTCCGTTAAAATGCTCTCTCACAGGGAAAAAAAAACTCCTGCTCCAAATCGCTCCATTCATTAAAATCACAATTGCAAGGCACCTATCTGTTTCTGTCCTTACTCTGGATCTACCAAGTTGGTTTGAGTTCTGAAAACCAACATGTGAGTTGAATCGAAAACGTATTTTAATAAAACAAACTGGAAAATGTTGGTTGTAGAGAAGCGAGTCATCATTTCAAATAGGCTACATGTTGTAATTAAACAGCATATATAACATCCTCTCTGCTCCATCTCCTCTCTGTTTCACTTCACTCCTCTCTGTTCCAGCTCCACTCCTCTCTGTCCAGCTCTCACTCCTCTCTGTTTCCCGCTCCACTCCTCTCTTTCAGCTTTCACTCACCTCTCTGTTCCAGCTCCCCTCCTCTCTTGTTCCAGCTCCACTCCTTTGCTCTGTTCCCGTCCACTCCTCTCTGTCCCCCGCTCCACTCCCCTCTTCTGTTCCAGCTCCACTCAACTCTGCTTCCAGCTCCACTCCTTCTCTGCTCCAGCTCACTCCCTCTCTGTTTCCAGCTCACTCCTCTCTGTTCCATGCTCCACTCCTCTCTGGTTCCATGCTCCACTCCCTCTCTGGTTCCAGCTCCACTCCTCTCTGTTCCAGCTCCACTCCTCTCTGTTCCCGCTCCACTCACTCTGTTCCGCTCCAACTCCTCTGCTGTTCCAGCTTTCACTCCTCTCATGTTCCCGCTCCACTCCTCTCTGTTCGCCGCTCCACTCCTCTCTGTTTCCCGGCTCACTCCTCTCTGTTCCCGGCTCTCACTCCTCTCTGTTTCCAGCTCCACTCCTCTCTGTTCAGCTCCACTCTCTCTGTTCCAGCTCCACTCCCTCTGTTCCTGCTCCACTCCTGCTCTGTTCGCTCCAACTCCTCTCTGTTCCCGCTCCACTCTCTCTGTTTTCCCGCTCCACTCCCTCTTGTTCCCGCTCCCTCCTCTCCTGTTCCAGCTCTCATCTCCTCTCTGGGTTCAGCTCCACTCCTCTCTGTTCCCGCTCCACTCCTCTCTGTCAGCTCCACTCCTCTCTGGTCCAGCTCCACTTCCTCTCTGGTCCAGCTCCATCTCTCTGTTCCGGCTCCACTCCTCTTCTGTTCCCGCTCCACTCAGTCACTCTGCTCCAGCTCCACTCCTCTTGCTCATGCTGCCACTCCTCATCTGTTTCCCGCTCCACTCCTCTCTGTTCCCAGCTCCACTTCCAGTCACTCTGCTCCAGCTCCACTCCTTCCTCTGTTCCAGCTTCCACTCCTCTCTGTTCCCATAGCTCCACTCCTCTCGTTCAGCTCCACTCTCTCTGTCCAGCTCCATACTTCCTCTCTGTTTCCAGCTCCACCCTCTTCTGTTCTAACACCAGCTCACTCCTCTCTGTTCCAGCTCCACTTCCTCTCTGCTCAGCTCCACTCCTCTCTGTTCAGCTTCCACTCCTTCTGTTCCCGCTCCACTCCTCTCTGTTCCCGCTCCAAACTCCCTCTCTGTTCCAGCTCCACTCCTCTCTGTTCCCCTCCACTCCTCTCCTGTTCCAGCTTCACTCCAGTCCTCTCTGTTCCAGCTCCACTTCTCTCTGTTCCAGCTCCACTCCCTTCTGTTCCAGCTCCACTCCTCTCTGTTCCCGCTCCACTCCACTTCTGTCCCCGCTCCACTCTCTCTGTTCCAGCTTCACTCCTCTCTGTTTCCCTGCTCCACTCCAGTCCACTCTGCTCCAGCTCCAACCTCTATGTTCAGCTCCACTCTCTCTGTTTCCAGCTCCACTCCTCTCTGTTCCAGCTCCACTCCTCTCTGTCCCGCTCCACTTCCAGCTTCTCTGTTCCACTCCACTCCATGTCACTTCTGCTCCAGCCTTCCACTCCTCTCTTGTTCCCACTCCTCTCTGTTCAGCTCCACTCCACTCTGCTCCAGCTCACTCCTCTCTGTTCCAGCTCACTCCTCTCTGTTCCAGCTCGCACTCCTCTCTGTTTCCAGCTCACTCTGCTCAGCAACACTCATATACTGGTGCTAAATGTAAAAGTTGTTTGTTCTCGGTGCAACATGCACCAAGGTAAATGTCCTAACCGTCTTTGCAACACTTTAGTTTGTTAATAGTAACTTCTTATGCTGAGAATCGGCTGAAGATCCCGTTTAATGGATCGATATGAACAACAGCCAGTGAAAGTGGCAGGGCGCCAAAATCCAAGCAACAGAAATCTCATAATTAACATTCCCTCAAACATACAAGTATTTTACACATTTTAAAATAAACTTGTTGTTAATCCCACCACAGTGTCCGATTCAAAAAGGCTTTACTGCTTAAAGCATACCTATGCGATTAATGTTGGTCAGCAACTGTCACCGGAAAACACACGCCATTTTTCCAGCCAGAGAGGAGTCACAAAAGCAGAAATAGGAGATAAAATGAATCACTAACCTTGATGATCTTCATCAGATACACTCATAGGACTTTATGTTAAACAATAAACAATGTAGTTTTGTTCGATAAAGTTCATATTTATATCCAAAAATCCTCATGTTTTACATTGGCGCGCTTTATGGTCAGAAATTTAATTGTCCTCACAAACAAACTCCGGTGAAAGTGCAGAGAGCACATCAAATTTACAGAAATACTCATCATAATGTTGATGACATATACAGTGTTGTGCATGGAATTAAAGATATCTTCTCCTTAATGCACCGTGTGTCAGATTCAAAAAAGCCTTTACGGAAAGCACACCATGCTATATATCTGAGTACAGTGCTAGGCACCGAAAAAACAAGCCAATACAGAATCCGCATGGTTTGTGGAGTCAATCAGAAGTCAGAAAATAGCATTTATAAATATTCACTTACCTTTGTATGATTTCATCGGTAATGCAACTCCCAGATTCCCAGTTCCACAATAATGTTTTGTAACTTGTTCGATAAAAGTTCATAATTTATGTCCCAAAATACCTCCTTTTGTTTGCGCGTTTAGTCACAATCCATCTTCATGAGGCCGCGGCGCAGGCACACTTAGTCTCAGACGAAGTTCAAAGAAAAGTTGTAGTTACGTTCGTAGAACATGTCAGAACGATGTAAGAATCAATTCTTTAGATGTTTTATATAAATGTTTCATAATTTCTCACCGGAGATTCCTTGTTCCTTCCAGAAATTGAAAGGGAACGCGTTGTCTTCAGACAGCCG
>NW_019946992.1:36733-53888 GCF_002910315.2 Salvelinus sp. IW2-2015 | reverse complement strand
TTGTAACAAAATACACTCTTGGAGGGGATTTGTTTTCACATGGATTTATAACTTGTTACTTCAGAAGCAAATCTGTTGATATCCAGAAAATAGAAATTAATGTATTATCAGGGAACAATCTTTGCAAAAATAAGGCAATTGATATGTTATTAACTTGAGGTATGAAATAAGGTATAAGGTATGAAATTAAGTATAAAAATAATTGGAATGTTAATGACATTCCATGGGTCCACCTTGGGGGGTCAAAGGTCATACCTGTATGCATTTTGGGTATATTGATGAGACAGAATGGGCAGCATTGGGATGTGTTTTATTATCACATCGTACCATAGATGATAACTACAACAAACTCCCACAGAACAAGGAGACCCATTTGAAAAGTTTCATAGAGTCATCATGGATTCAGTGTAAAATCAGTCACAACAACCTATTTTAAAATTGGCCGCCATTCATTTCAATGTGGAGGAACTGAATATATTTCTCAGGGCAGAAATGAATAAATAATTGGTTTAATAAGACTAATAAAGACTGAAKATGTGTGTTACTGTGAGGAAAGTGTTAAAAGATGTCCCAGTATATGTATTTAGTAAAATATTACCAGAGCGTCTGCTAAATTACTAAAATGTAAATGTAATAATGGTAGAAATATGACAAAACACCAAAAATAATGTCGGAAGTTAAGACGGACTGAGGAGATCTGATAGGTTTCCTTCTATGAGATAATATCAGTCATTTAACATGACCTTTATCAATTATGAAGCCTTTATGTGCTTTATGTGCAGAAATTATTAAAGTAATCACAAAATGAGACGTTAGCTGATGAAGATTATCTCATAGAACAAAGTGGATAACATTTCCTGAGCCTGTATTTACCAAATAACTCATTTTCAGAGATAATCAAAAAGAAATACAAAAACGCCATTCATTACCTCATAGGCTGTCGAACGAATCATGGCGGAGTTAGTACCTACAAAAATATGCCGTTACTATTTCTCTCTATACCTGGAACAGGGAGCTGGCTGAATGTAGTGGCCCCCCCTCACTGTATGTAATAACACACTAAAATGTCTGGGCTAACAATGTAAGAAATAACACTGCAAAGTTTCCTCGGGGCTAGAAGCACGGCTCTCTATCGGCGCCATTTTATATATTGACTACGTCCGTCCTAGCTCGCTCATTTTTGTCTTCATCGAAATTACGGATTGCCTCTTGTCCGCTTGTCGTCCCCTTATGCCATAGTTTGATCAAGTATATTATGGAAGCGCAAATGTGCTTATAATTGGAATGTTTGATAAACTTGGGAATGGAATTCAAAACACAGCGCTGTGAAAACAATGATGAAGTTTGAGTTTGGGAAACACTGAGATCCTCTGCATCAATGTAGTCTAGTCAGATGTCTATTATTAGTTACAATGTGGAAATACAATGCAACAATGTAGCCTAGTCAGATGTATATTATTAGGTATAATGTGGAAATACAATGCAACAATGTAGCCAAGTCAGATGTCTATTATTAGGTATAATGTGAAAATACAATGCAACAATGTAGCCAAGTCAGATGTCTATTATTAGAGATAATGTGGAAATGCAATGCAACAATGTAGCCTAGTCAGATGTGTATTATTAGAGATAATGTGGAAATACAATGCAACAATGTTGTCACGCCCTGACCTTAGAGAGCCTTTTAATGTCTCTATTTGGTTTGGTCAGGGTGTGATTTGGGGTGGGCATTCTAGGTTTCGTTTTCTATGATTTTGTGTTTCTATGTTTTGGCCGGGTATGGTTCTCAATCAGGGACAGCTGTCTATCGTTGTCTCTGATAGGGAACCATACTTAGGTAGCCCTTTTCCCTCCTTTTTGTGTGGGAAGTTGTCTTTGTTTGTTGGCACTATAGCCTTAAGCTTGTTTTTGTATTGTTTATTGTTTTTGTCGGCGTCATCCAAAATAAAGGAATATGTACGCTCACCACGCTGCACCTTGGTCCAGTTCTTTCAACAGCCGTGACAAATGTAGCCTAGTCATGTCTATTATTAGGTATAATGTGGAAATAAAATGCAACAATGTAACACAACTAAAGGATCTAAAGATACTGTGTGTTTAAAATGCCGAACTTCCACATGTTCAATGCTAAATGGGTCAATATGCTGAAATGGATGGACTGTGTCTTTAAAGCATTAATGGAGGTCTAAAGGGGCATTGCGTTTAACAATCAAATCTTCAACTGTGTCCTCGTAAATTAAAAGTGAATGATGGAAGATGAAATCCCAAATAAGACCCCACAGGAGAGGACAGAAGAGCATTTAAATTCACTCTACGCAGCACGGAGAGGCACACTTGGAGAGTGGACACGCACAATTAATTAAATAAAAGTCCTTCTAGTTGATGGAGGAAACGTTGAAACTGTGAATGAGGGTCTTGAAGCATTTGATGCTGTTCTCAATGACTTTCAGAATGCTCATGAATCTGTACTAGAGCTGGTCACAGAGGAAGAACAGGAAAATGACTTTCAGAATGCTCATGAATCTGTACTAGAGCTAGTCACAGAGGAGGAACAGGAAAATGACTTTCAGAATGCTCATGAATCTGTACTAGAGCTAGTCACAGAGGAGGAACAGGAACATGAGAGCATTAACTATTATCAACCAAGAATGAGGACTTATGAACATTTCCTGAAAGAGGTGGAAATATGGAAAAATGCTGAAGTTGAGCCACAAACACTCATTCAACCACATGACAGCATTTCCAATGTGTCAAAAATATCAAGTAAAACAAAGTAYTCTAAGGCTGCATCATCCTCAGTGTCCTCTGCACGCCTRAAMGCTGAGGCAGAACGAGCAGCTCTACTCGCTCGCCAAGCATCATTACAGGACAAGCATGCATTGGAACTGGAGAAAGCTCAACTGAATGTTAGAATGTAAAAAATGGAACTGGAAACGGACATAGCAGCATATCATGCCAGACTGAAGGTCCTGGAGAGTGTTGAGTCAACTTCTCAGTCCCATGCTGTGGCAGCCCACTTACTAAGCCAACAAGATGGAATGAAGTTCTGTTTAGAGAACCAGGAACCTGAGGTCTATGAGGAATCTGAACCATCACCTGTTGAGTTTGCTGCATTAGGTGCAGTTCCAAAGACCCCACTACAAAGGATTTTACAACAACCGACAACAAAGCCATCAAAACCTATTCAGAAAACAGTCATAAACCACACACCTCAGCAGTCAACAGCAAGGTCTAGCAATCAACACAGAATCAACACTATGGGTATCAGCCACAATACCAGCCATGAAAACCTCTCTACTGTCATGCAAAGGCAGAATGAAATTACTGACCTCCTTGTACTACAGCACAAACAGGCCACACTCCCTGTTAGGGAGACATCTATGTATGACAGTGAACCTCTAAACTTCAGGTCATTCATGCGTGCATTTGAGCATGGAGACTAGCAGCTACCAGGATAGACTCTATTACCTGGAACAGTACACCTCTGGTCAGCAGCCACCAGGATAGGCTCTAGTTACCTGAACATACGCACCTGCTGGTCAAGCAGCATCCACCAAGCGATAAGCTAACTATACCTGAAACACATTACACATCTGTCAGCGTCAACTCAGTAGCTGCATGTATATGACCTGAACACATTATCACCTTCTAAGGTAAGATACATGTCACGCACCCAGGGATAGTACTATTACCTGAACAGAGTACACTCTCCTGAACAGCGCCAACAGATAGCTCTTCTTAGCGAACAATTACACTCATGCTAGATCAGAATAGCCTTATTTCTATAAACAGATAACACCTCTTCAACATCACACCAGATAGCTCTAAATTACCTGCAACCATACACCTTGTCAGCACCACCAGATAGGCTCTATTAGCTGAACCAGTACACCTCTGCAGCAGCCCACCAGATTAGCTCATTACCTGGAACAGCCCTACACCTTTCGTCCAGCATCACCGGCATAGCTCTTATTACCTGAACAGTACACCTATCTGTCCGTCAGCAGCCACCAGTTGTAAGCTCTTCAATATATACCTGGAAACAAACACCTTGGTCACAGTCACCAGGACCTAGACTCTCTAATTAACCTAGGGCAACTGTTACAGCCTCTGGCGCAGCACTCACTCAGGATAGGCCCTCTAATGACCTGGAACATACACCTCGGTCATCCCAAGGAGCTGGTCCTGTAGTTTCATGCATATAACCAGAATGAGCGCTACGAGGTGTTAAAGGAAAACACTTTGCAATAGAAATCAAATCACCACTTGCTTACATCAAAACCGATATGAAAGGACTGATGGCTATGCGACTTCATCTTAAGAGGTTGCTGTTAACCTATGGCAAGACCTACAGGTAAAATGGAAGAAGCGATAATCTCCCTCCACACATAAAGTGATATGTCAAAACTTCCCCTTTCAAACTGAGGGAAAAATGGAGGTCTACAAGGCATTGTGAATTTAGAGGAAGAAGATCACTGGAGAAAGAATCCCAGTTCAGTTTGACGTGTGAGCGTTCAGGAAATAACAGCCAAATATTGCAGGATCCGTTTTGTATGGAGATATTCTACACGAAATACCTGTCAACAAAACGGTTTTAATAAATAAATTAGAGACACCAGCTCAGCAACAGCTCTAAACAGTCCTTTCAAGTCCTAAGCTAGTACAGCACTATTGACAGGCAATGACTATATCTATGTTCAGGTCTCATATAGCAACTCTTGACGTGAATAACCTTATCAAAGAATACAAAATAGTCAAAGTAAGGAGAGACCAGACTCACAATACCCTCATACCACAGTAAAATAAGACCAGAGACACCTAAACCCTTCCTGATCCTCCCATATAAAGAACCAACACCGCGCTCTGATGCAATCTCTCTATTAGTTAAAGAAATGACCCAGAGCGATCTCTATTCCCTTCTGAGCTTACTCCTAGTAAAAATGAAAGACCAATACTTGCCTCTATTACTATGCTTCCCAACCCCTTCTGATGCTCCCAGTATCATGTGTATTTTGTGTTGTTGAACATTTATTGGTCGACTGCCAACAGGTGAAGGTACAGCTACAAAAATCCAAGGTTGAGTTTCTAAGATCAAGAGGTCTTTGTTTTGGCTTCTCTGATGACAGGAATGCAAAGAATGAAAAGAAAGATGACCTGTCATAGCTGTCAAAGAAAGCACCCCACTATCCTGCACATTGAAGGAAGAGAGAGAAGTAGATCTCTGAAGGAGGATATGAGTGGTGTAGCAGTAAAGCGGTAGGAGACTGTCAGCAGTGCTCTTGTTTCACTGGAAGCTGGTGAAGATACTGAGGCAGGTACAGATGGTGCACTTGCAATTGTGCCAGTTCAAGTAAAGCTAGTAACTGGAAGCCAGTCTGTGTTAACTTATGCATTTCTTGATTCTGGAAGCTCAGCGAACTTTTTGTACTGAGAGACTCATGATGCAGCTGAAAGCTAAATGCAAGGGTCTACACCCTGAATAAGATCCCTGTGACAAGAGAACATTCCCACTCAGAAAGATCTCAAAAGGTGGCCATACCTGAAAGGGGTTCAGTTGAAGGAGATTGATGCCGACGCTGATGCCGACGCTGAACTCCTGATTGGCATAAATGCTCCAAAGGCAATGGAACCCTGGCAAATCATAAATAGCCAAGGTATGCAGTGAAAACACACTTTGGACGGGTGATGAACGGTCCTCTTAACACTTGTACCATGGCAGAAGAATCTGGGCATCCTAAGGTGATGACCAATCGTATCTCAATGGCCGACCTGGGGGTCTTCTTGTAAATCAGTACAACCGTGACTTCCCTGAGAGAGAGTATGAAGAGAAAAGTGAGATGTCAGCTGAGGATCGTAAGTTTATGGAGATGGAATCAAGCTCCGTAATCCTCAAAGACCGTCACTACTACTTACYGTTGCCCTTTCKCAACAAAGRTGTAGTCCTGCCAAACAACCGTGACATGGCAGAGCAGYGGGCTCTAAATATTATCAGGAAGTTCAAGAAGGACGAAGGTTAMKCTGCAGAGTACAAAGGCTTCATGGAAGAGGTAATAACAAAAGGTTACGCCACAAGAACAGCTCCTCAGAGAGAAAGGCAAGGTATGGTACATACCACACCATAGCGTTCACCATAAGCGCAAAGGAACAATACGAGTGGTGTTTGACTGCTCATCATATAAAGGTACATCTCTCAACAGTGAACTCCTTCAACGCCCTGACCTGGCAAACACGCTCTTAGGAGTCTTGCTAAGATTTCTGCAAGAGCATATTGCTATGATGGAAGAGATCGAAGGAATGTTCCATCAAGTACGTGTCCATGAAGATGACTTAGACTTCCTGCGATTCCTATGGTGGGCAGAATGACGGTACATCTTTTCGGTGCTATATCCTCTCCAAGTTACACAAACTTTGCACTGTGAAAGACTGCAGAAGACAACTGTGTGAAGTACGACGAAGAGGTGAATCAAACAGTCAAGTCCAACTTCTATGTTGATGACTGCCTCAAATCAGTGGCCACAGAAGAACAAGCCACAGCTCTCACAAAGAACCCTCAGGTGTGTGTTCTCCGGGTGGGTTCAAGTTGATCAAGTGGGTCATCAACAGCCGCGCTGTGCTGGTTTCTATTCCTGATGAACACACAGCCAAGCAGATAAAACAACTGGACCAGGACAGAGAAAAGCTGCCTGTTGAAAGAGCACTTGGAATCCGATTTGAACATTTGAAAGTGATGCGTTTAGAGTCACTGTCAAGAACAGACCCCTTACAAGAAGAGGTATTCTCTCAACTGTCAGCTCTGTTTATGATCCATTAGGTTTCCTCTCCCCATTCATATTAAAGGCAAAGCAAATTCTTCAAGAACTCTGCAAGCTAAAGTGTGGATGGGACGAAGTCATCCCCAAAGAACACTCTGTTTCATGGAAGAAATGGCTCTGAGCTGGACCAGCTGTCCAGATTCCAGATTGACAGGTGTATGATGCCTGAGAACTTTCGTCAAGTCAAGACYGCACAGCTGCATCACTTAGTTGACGCAAGTGAACAAGGTTATGGCACGGCAAGTTACCTTAGGTTCACAAATGGTATGGAAAGGTCCACATCCCATTCATAACTGGGGCACTCAAAGGAAGTGCACTCCGACGTCGAAGCAGAATGACGATCCCCCAGATCTGGATGAACTTGCCTGCATAGCAAACTTGGGAGGTGCGAGTGACAAGGATGTTAAGGTTGGAGCTCTCAGATGGAAGCTTGAGGAGTCAACTTTCTGGGACGGACGCCAGTCTTTGCTGAAAATAAACCCGCAACGATACCAAGAGATTCATTAGCTTTGTGGCTAAAAGGGTTGCATCATTCAACAGTTTTAAGAAACTCAGAGTGTTTTTCTATCCAAATCTACAATATTATGGCATATATGCAATGGGACTGAGTAGCAGGCATTCGTCTGGGCACGCTTTTTCATCCAAACGTGAAAATGCTGTCCCCTATCCATAAAAAGTTAATCAGAACAAACAGTTTTCAGATGTCTTAACATAATTGCAAAAGTGTTTCTAATGAAATTTGCCTTTTAAATGATAAACTTGGATTAGCTAACAGAATGTGCGATTGGAACACAGGAGTGATGGTTGCTGAATAAGGGCCTCTGTACACGTATGTAGATATCCCATAAAAAATCTGCCGTTTCAGCTACATAGTCATTACAACATAAACAATGTCTACACTGTATTTCTGATCACATTTATGTTATTTGAATGGCCCAAAAAAATAGCTTTTCTTTCAAAAACAAGGACATTTCTATGTGACCCAAACTTTTGAACGGTGGTGTAGCTTATGCAACGTAATAGTGCTCTGGTGAATAGAATGTTGTGTGAATTGTTCTCATTTGGAATTTTAAGTAACTGTTATGTATCAGTGCAGTTAACAATTAGGGGCCGGTATGTGAGCCGATGGGACATATTTGTATAAAGACAGAACATACAGAGCTCCATGTAGCGTGTTAAATATATGAAATATGAATGTATATGATGAAAATATCGGACCTTGATGATTTATATTGACCTGATTGAGATATATTCCTTTGTTTAAAGTGGACCTTAGTTTTGAGCCTTAATCACCGCAGTTCCCAACATTGACCAGCAGGTAGCAATGATACTCTTCTCTCAGACAGTAAATGACCACCAGTCAGCTACATTTATTTGTTAGGAGGGATGGGAAACATTGAGACTATTGTCATGGAAGCAATTCACTCATTTACTCATGTGAATGGGTCCAAAGAGATAGAGAAGCTAATATTGATAGGCACTGTATCTTTACATCTCAGGATAATAGTACTATAATTAAAGAACATCACTACCACTGCTGGCTGGATCGGTCTTCTGATATGAACCCTATTCTACACACTGCTAACCTTATGCCTAACCTTAAACCTAAATTAAGATCAGAAATGTACTTTTGTTTCATGACATGTTACGATAGGCCTGTGGACAATTTAGACTTTGTGACTGGGTTTTCTAATAACCAGAGAGGCTGGGGGAGGAGTTTACTCCAAGTACCTGTGCACAGGTGAAAGTGAAAGTTGTGTCTCAGTATAGGCCTGAGGTGTAGATTGTTCTGTAAAACGTGTAGAATATGCATATATATGTGACTATTAGAGTGGTTGTGGATTTAAATCAACTATTTTGAATGTGAAGTGGAGGACGTGAAGACCAGTAAAGGTAAGAGGAGATGTCAGTATATTTCACTTTCCAAACTAGACACAACAGTCCTGTTTTAAAACAATGAGGACTGGAGAAAGAGGAAGTGATGTTTGTATCTGTGTGATTGAGCAAAAGAGAGAATTTGATGAATGTAATGATGTAAATATGAATGTTTTCTCTTTTTATTGCAGTTAAAATGGCAGAGTCCAACGTTGATAGTAAGTCACCATGCTATAATTAATGATGAACTTTTCCTTCATGTATTTGGGAGAACAGAACTAAACCAACTATTGAAAATGAAATGAGTTTGTGGTTTTATTTCTCGTTATGTGTAAATGTGTGTCTGGATGAAATTTGTTTGTAACATGAGGATTTGTAGCTGAGTTTGTGTCTGTGAGAAACAGCTCTGCTGCTCCACAGTGACCTCTCCCTCCAAACATATCTTTATTATAGAACCCATTTAATCCAGTCGAACACAATACGGAAGAAAATAAACCTTTTGTACTTTACTGGCTCTAGAGAAGTTAAAGTTGTAGATATCAACAAATAAGTTGGGGTCCTGAGTGGAGCAGCGGTCTAAGGTACTGCATCTCAGAGTGAGAGGCGTCTCTACAGACTCTGGTTCAATTCCAGGCTGTATCACAACCGCCCATGATTGGGARTCCCAAAGGGGGGAGCACAATTGGTCCAGCGTCGTCCGGGGTTGGCTGTCATTCTAAATAAGAATTTGTTCTGAACTGACTTGCCTCGTTAAATATATAAAATATGTATCCAGAGCAATTAGGATTAAGTGCCTTGCTCAAGGGCATATCAACAAATGTTTTCCTAGTTTCCTCAGGGATTCAAACCAGCGACGTTTCGGTTACTTGCCCAATGCTCTTAAGTGTTAGGCTACCTGCCAAACATGTCTGACTAATGGGAAAATACAGTGCCTCTAATTTATTCTATATATTTAGTCATAGCAGATCCTTTTCTTTCTTCAGTAGATTTAAGTTGAGTTCGGTTCAGGATTTACTTGTTCTAAATGATGTTACAGATGATTTTACCATTATCCATTACCTTTGCCATCGACAGCCATCAATAATGTTAAGCTCTGCACACATCAACAACAGTCACCCACGCTTTTGTGGAGCGATGGGTAACGACGCTTCGTGGGCGACCGTTATTGATGTGTGCAGAGGGTCCCAGGTTCGCGCCCGGGTCGGGGCGAGGGGACGCCGTAAAGTTATACTGTTACATTGATGCTGTTGACCCGGGTCACTGGTTGCTGCGGAAAAGGAGGAGGTCGAAAGGGGGGTGAGTGTAACGGATGTGAAATGGCTAGCTAGTTAGCGGTGGTGCGCGCTAATAGCGTTTCAATCGGCTAGAGTCACTCGCTTTGAGACCTTGAGTTGAAGTAGTGGTTCCCCTTGCTCTGCAAAAGCCACGGCCCTTGCAGAGCAAGGGGAACCAGTACTTCAGGTTTCAGAGCAAGTGACGTAACCGATTGAAAGGCTACTAGCGTGCACCACCGCTAACTAGCTAGCCATTTCACATCCGTTACATATACAGGTCAGATGTCACAGGACTAAAACATGCCGATAACAGGGTTGGGGTGTGCAGTGAATAGCTGGATATAGGTTACTGTTGGTGACTTGGGGAATACAGGCCTAAGGAAAGYGGGTAACAGGGCTGAGATAGGAAAGTAACAGGGATGMGGTGTATTGGCAAAGGAACTGGGGTCTTGAGTAACACACAGGTCATTTAGGGCCAGGATATGCCTGTATCTGTACTTGATTGTATAGATTTGAGGGTATTGGCATGTGGGTGTTGGGGTTAGGGCATGGGGGTAACAGGGCTGGGGTGTGTGGGTCACTGAGTTTAGGTGTGTGGGTAAGTGGGCTGAGGTATATAGATATTGAGGGTATTGGCATGTGGGTGTTGGGGTTATGGCATGGGGGTAACAGGGCTGGGGTGTGTGGGTCATTGAGTTGAGGTGTGTGGATAAGTGGACTGAGGTATATAGATATTGAGGTTGAGGAATAGAGGTAAATATCTGTTCATGTTATTATAGACAGAGCACTCTGTCACAATTGTGACCAATAATAAAACATACTTTTAAATAAATAAATAATCAAAATGGATGACATGTTAGGCTTACTAGTGACATAAGATTAGCATAGTGGCATGTCTGGGAAAGATGTGGGAACAAATGGGATAATATCATTCTAGATTGTAGCATCACATTATTCTATAACATATATACTTTCCTTCAAATGAATMTGTCTGTCTGGGATTGTGGGGGTTGTATTTTAGAATTGACATGGTCCTGGTTGTATGTCTATTGTCGTTTTTAATTCAGCTGTGTTTATAAATGTACTGAGAGGATTTGTGTTCCTGACACAGATGATGTCATTAAACATGAVATGTTCTCTCTTTCTGAACAGATCAGTTTAAACTCACCTCAGAACACAAGGTGAAGGCTAATGTTGGTGAAGAGGTCACCCTCCCCTGTCACCTCTCACCTGACACCAGTGCTGTTGCCACGACGATCAGGTGGTTTAAAGAGACAGAGTGTATTTACCTGTATCAGAATGGTCAGGTGACAGAGAGGAGTGGCTATGAGGGCAGAGTGAGTCTGATCACCCAGGAGCTGVAGAGAGGCAACGTGTCTCTGAGGCTGACAGACTTCAGGAGGTCAGATAGAGGAGTCTACATATGTCAGGTCATCCATGGAGAACAGAAGGAGGAGGCTGCAGTGGGTTTATGGGTCATAGAAGGTAAGTGTTCTAGAACTCCAGTAATGTTTCTAAACACCTAAACAACAACAATAACAACCAGTCTCTTTCCCTGTACAGAACACTTGTACTTTCTCATGTAGGTAGGAGTTCATAGTAGGAGTTACAGATGAATAGACTAGATTCATTCTGAATATCAACTAGTTACAATGCATATTACCATCACTCTGAGCTTTGAGCTGGTCCTAAAGCATTAGAACCATTCCAACATTACTGTCATGTACCTTGATTGTCATTAGTAATGAATGTGATGAACTCTCATACCCCTCTGATGTATGTCAACATCACTATGGTATATGAGAGGATAATGTGACAGATGGTGATTTGAAGGTAATGATAATAACTAATACATTCTGTTTTACATGATCATTATTCATGACTCTCCATCTTGGATAATGGATGATCAGTACGGGGTGAGTAATTTCTTATTTCTCTGTTTTGTTTATTGACAACCAATAACACAAGACAAAGAACAGACCAGAGTGTTAATCTGATACTATAAAAACTACAGGCCTTGTGAACAGCAGTGTGTTCTTCAAGGCTACAAATTAAATCAGTTTCTTTACATTTATCAATAATCTCCCCAAATGTTCTCAAGGTAGGTTGGATTAAGATGTATAGATGTTCTTCAAATTATCCAGAATTTTCATATCATAGATTCCCACAATATATCTGCCGTAGAGGTCAACATTTCACACTCCAAAATGAACATGGAATCATCTTGAATTCAGTTTGATGTCCTAGTATGAATCAATCTGTGATGTTTAGACTGTTCCAATAGTTACACTGCTTACATCCCTTTCCCTAGATGTACATTACTAATGAATGTGATGAACAGTCATATCAATATGATGTATGGTATATGGTTGAAAATGTAATGTGACTGAAATTGGATTGAATGTAACTGTAATGACTCATACATTTTGTAATACATTATCAATATTCATTCCTTCCATCTTGGATAATGGATGATCAGGAACATTACCATAAACCTCCCACAATATATCTGCCATAAGAGTCAATATTTCACACACCAAAATGAAAAATAGAATCAGCTTGAATAGCTTGATGTCTTATTATGAAGCATCAGTCATTCTCAGACTGCTCACATAGTAGTGCTGCTTACACCCCTTTCCCTAGATGTACATTAGTAAGGAATGTGATGAAACAGTCATTCCAATATGATGTATGGTATTTCTAAATTATATGAATGAGACAGAAATTCAATGAAAATAATAACTAATGCATTCTGTTTTTCATGATCATTATTCATGACTCTCCATCTTGGATAATGGATGATCAGTACCACGTGAGTAATTACTTATTTGTCTGTTTTGTTTATTGACAACCAAAAACACAAGACAAAGAACAGACCAGAGTGTTAATCTGATATTATAAAAACTACAGGCCTTGTGAACAGCAGTGGTCTCTTCAAGGCTACAAATTAAATCAGTTTCTTTACATTTATCAATACTCTCCCCAAAAGTTCTCAAGGTAGGGTGGATTAAGATGGATAGATGTTCTTCAAATTATCCAGAAATGTCATATCATAGATCTCCCACAATACATCTGCTATAGAGTTCAACATTTCACAAATTCAACATTTTAGAGGGGTTGAGTTAAATGCGGAAGACACATTTCAGTTGAATACATTCAGTTGGACCACTGACTAGGTATCCCCCTTCCTTTCACAAAGCTCTCCCACAATATATCTGCCATAGAGGTCAATATTTCACATAGTCCTCCTACAATATATCTGCCATAGAGGTCTATATTTCACATAGTCCTCCTACAAAATATCTGCCATAGAGGTCTATACTTCACATAGTCCTCCCACAATATATCTGCCATAGAGGTCAATATTTCACATAGTCCTCCTACATATATTCTGCCATAAGGTCTATATTCACATAGTCCTCCCACAATATATCTGCCATAGAGCTCAACATTTCACACACCAAAATGAAAAAAAGAATCAGCTTGAATTTAGCTTGATGTCTTATTATGAAGCATTCAGTCATTCTCAGACTGCTCACATAGTAGTGCTGCTTACACCCCTTTCCCTAGATGTACATTAGTAATGAAGTGATGAACAGTCATTCCAATATGAGTATGGTATTTCATTAAATTATGAATGAGACAGAAATTCAATGAACAATAATAACTAATGCATTCGGTTTTTCATTGTTATTCATGACTCTCCATCTTGGATAATGGATGATCAGTACCACGTGAGTAATTACTTATTTGTCGTTTTGTTTATTGACAACCAAAAACACAAGACAAAGAACAGACCAGAGTGTTAATCTGATATTATAAAAACTACAGGCCTTGTGAACAGCAGTGTGCTCTTCAAGGCTACAAATTAAATCAGTTTCTTTACATTATCAATACTCTCCCCAAATGTTCTCAAGGTAGGTTGGATTAAGATGTATAGATGTTCTTCAAATTATCCAGAAATGTCATATCATAGATCTCCCACAATACATCTGCTATAGAGTTCAACATTTCACAAAGTTCAACATTTTAGAGGGGTTGAGTTAAATGCGGAAGACACATTTCAGTTGAAACATTCAGTTGGACCACTGACTAGGTATCCCCCTTTCCTTTCACAAAGCTCTCCCACAATATATCTGCCATAGGGTCAATATTTCACATAGTCCTCCTACAATATATCTGCCATAGAGTCTATATTTCACATAGTCCTCCTACAAAATATCTGCCATAGAGGTCTATATTTCACATAGTCCTCCCACAATATATCTGCCATAGAGGTCAATATTTCACATAGTCCTCCTACAATATATCTGCCATAGAGGTCTATATTTCACATAGTCCTCCCCCAATATATCTGCCATAGAGCTCAACATTACACACACCAACATTAAAATTGAATCAGCTTGAATTTAGCTTGATGTCTTATTATGAAGCATTCAGTCATTCTCAGACTGCTCACATAGTAGTGCTGCTTACATCCCTTTCCCTAGATGTACATTAGTAATGAATGTGATGAACAGTCATCCAATATGATGTGTGGTATTTCATTAAATTATGTAATGAGACAGAAATTCAATGAACAATAATAACTAATGTATTCTGTTTTACATGATCATTATTCATGACTCTCCATCTTGGATAATGGATGATCAGTATGGGGTGAGTAATTACTTATTGTCTGTTTGTTTATTGGCAACCAATAACACAAGACAAAGAACAGACCAGAGTGTTAATCTGATACTATAAAAACTACCAGCCTTGTGAACAGCAGTGTGTCTTCTTCAAGGCTACACATTAAATCAGTGTTAGGAGTGTTAGGAGGCAAAGTCAGGTGAAGGAGAGCAGAGTGTAGTGAACAGGCACACTTTTTATTCGGGTCCAACATTTTTTWAAATATATTATTTTATTTAACCTTTATTTAACCGGGTAGGCTAGTTGAGAACAAGTTCTCATTTGCAACTGCGACCTGGCCAAGATAAAGCATAGCAATTCGACACATACAACAACACAGAGTTACACATGGAATAAACAAAACATACAGTCAATAATACTGTAGAAAAATAAGTCTATAAACAATGTGAGCAAATGAGGTGAGATAAGGGAGGTAAAGGCAAAAAAAAGGCCATGGTGGCGAGGTAAATACAATATAGCAAGTCAAACACTGGAATGATAGATTTGCAGTGGAAGAAAGTGCAAAATAGAAATAGAAATAATGGGGTGCAAAGGAATAAATAAATAAATACAGTAGGGAAGAGGTAGTTGTTTGGGCTAAATTATAGATGGGCTATGTACAGGTGCAGAAATCTATGAGCTGCTCTGACAGCTGGTGCTTAAAGCTAGTTAGGGAGATAAGTGTTTCCAGCTTCAGAGATTTTTGCAGTTCGTTCCAGTCATTGGCAGCAGAGAACTGGATGGAGAGGCGGCCAAAGGAAGAATTGGCTTTGAGGGTGACCAGTGAGATATACCTGCTGGAGCGCGTGCTACGAGTGGGTGCTGCTATGGTGACCAGTGAGCTGAGATAAGGCGGGGCTTTATCTAGCAGAGACTTGTAGATAACCTGTAGCCAGTGGGTTTGGCGACGAGTATGAAGCGAGGGCCAACCAACAAGAGCGCACAGGTCGCAATGGTGGGTAGTGTATGGGGCTTTGGTGACAAAACGGATGGCACTGTGATAGACTGCATCCAGTTTGTTGAGTAGAGTGTTGGAGGCTATTTTATAGATGACATCACCGAAGTCGAGGATCGGTAGGATAGTCAGTTTTACTTGGGTAAGTTTGGCAGCATGAGTGAAGGATGCTTTCTTGCGATATAGGAAGCCGATTCTAGATTTAATTTTGGATTGGAGATGCTTWATGTGAGTCTGGAAGGAGAGTTTACAGTCTAACCAGACACCTAGGTATTTGTAGTTGTCCACGTATTCTAAGTCAGAGCCGTGCAGATTAGTGATGCTGGACGGGCGAGCAGGTGCGGGCAGTGATCGGTTGAAGAGCATGCATTTAGTTTTACTTGTGTTTAAGAGCAGTTGGAGGCCACGGAAGGAGAGTTGTATGGCATTGAAGCTCGTCTGGAGGGTTGTTAACACAGTGTCCAGAGAAGGGCCAGAAGTATACAGAATGGTGTCGTCTGCGTAGAGGTGGATCAGAGAATCACCAGCAGCAAGAGCAACATCATTGATGTATACAGAGAAGAGAGTCGGCACGAGGATTGAACCCTGTGGCACCCCCATAGAGACTGCCAGAGGTCCGGACAACAGGCCCTCCGATTTGACACACTGAACTCTATCAGAGAAGTAGTTGGTAAACCAGGCGAGGCAATCAAACAGAGAAGTAAAAGGACGGAGGTTCTGAGCTCGATAGCAAGATTCAAGGCAATAGTGTGACAGAAAAGGTATGGTGGTATGTGAGTGACATATGGAGGTTAAACCTGGCATGAGTAACGAGAGAGAGATATTAGTCTTCTAGAGACGTTTAACGACAAAGTGATGTCATCGCATATGTAGGAGGTGGAACAACATGTTGGTTAAGGATATTGCAGCGAGGGCAGAGGCTCTACAGTGAAAATAAGACATGTAATCACCAACGCAAGGACCAGGTATGGAGGAGGCAAATATTGATATTAGTAGAGAGTCATGCGTAGCCCAATTAAACTATTAGTACAGGAGTGGTTATGGGCAGCGGGTTGACGAATTCGACTAGTTAGCAGGAGCACAAATGCTAACAAGCTAACATGCTTAGAGCGTTCGCCGGGCATAAAACAAGCTAGCAGTTAGCAGACCGGGGCTGAGCAAACTAGCAGTTAAGGACCGGGTTGATGGCGAAGCAAGCAGTTAGCAGGGCTTAGCAGTTAGCAGACGTGGAAGGCCGAAGGCTAGCAAGTTAACAAAACGCGGGCATCAGGTCCAGTAGGCAGTTTAGCAGAGCCGGGGCTAGCAATTAAGCCTTTTGCGGGATCGTCGTGATGGGCGGTAAGTCTGTTTTGCCTCCTTCGTGCGTTTGAAGTCTGATAGACACGAGTCCCGTGAAATTAGTAGGGATCCGGGTAGCTCTAGGTAGCTAGCAGGCCTAAAAGCAGGTTAGGAGAATGGGGCCCTTCAGCGGGCGATCGCGCCTGAGGGGCCTGCTTGGAGTCCTCGGGCAGATGTCTTCGGTTATTCCAGTGTAGAGGATCGCGTGGGTTCGGCCCGTACAGGCAGTA
>NW_019946992.1:28042-35278 GCF_002910315.2 Salvelinus sp. IW2-2015 | reverse complement strand
GCCAATTAGGAAAGTGGTGGTTGCAGAGTCGAAAGCCTTGGCCAGTTCGATGAAAGAAGGGGTCCGGATATTGTAGCCCAGGAGTGGGCTTCGGTGGTAGCACAGGAGCCCTGGCCGGGCTAGCTTCAGGCTAATTGGTGCTTGCTCCGGGATGGAAACACTAGCCAGGAGTGGTCACCCGAGATTGCGGTTAGCTAGTTGCGAAGATCCAGATGAAAATGTTCTGAGTTTCCGGTAGGAATCCGGGGATATGGAGAGAAATAGGTCCGTTATGCTCTGGTTTG
Source organism: Salvelinus sp. IW2-2015 (assembly GCF_002910315.2). Classification (NCBI taxonomy): domain Eukaryota; kingdom Metazoa; phylum Chordata; class Actinopteri; order Salmoniformes; family Salmonidae; genus Salvelinus; species Salvelinus sp. IW2-2015. The sequence continues at coordinate 34,994 of NW_019946992.1, read as the reverse complement.
AGTCACGTTGTACGAACTGGCGAGAGCTTTCCGAGCTAAAGGTTAGCTGATGACCGCTAGCAATGGTTTGCTGACTGATAGCTGGTAGCTAGTTAGCTGGCTATCTTCAGTTGAGGGATTCCAGATCCACCCGCCTCACCCACGCCACATTGGGTGAGGCGGGTTGCAGGAGAGTATTTAGAAGTTGATGTTTAGGGAAAAAAATGTAAAAGATATGTGAAGAAAAATATGTAAAAAGATATATACAAGGGACAGGACAAAGACGTCTGACTGCTACGCCATCTTGGATGGTTATCATGACAGCACAAAGTAACATAAAATGTGCCCAAACACGGAACATAGACAAAAAGTAATGTAACAATATCCACAATATCAAATTACACAATCCTACATCCTACACAAAGACATGATGGGGAACAGAGGAATAAATACATGTAGATTGATTGGGGAATGAAAACCAGGTGTACAGGGAACAAGACAAAACAAATGGATACATGAAAAATGGAGCGGCGATGGCTAGAAAGCCGGTGACGTCGACTGCCGAAAGCCGCCCGGACAAGGAGAGGAGCCGACTTCGGCGGAAGTCGTGACAATCAGTTTCTTTACATTTATCAATACTCTCCCCAAATGTTCTCAAGKTTGGTTGGATTAAGATGTATAGATGTTCTTCAAATTATCCAGAATTTTCATATCATAGCCCTCCACACAATATATCTGCTATAGAGCTCAACATTTCAGAGGGGTTGAGATAAATGTGGAAGACACATCTCAGTTGAATACATTCAGTTGGACAACTGACCAGGTATCCCCCTTTCCTTTCCCTTTCACATAGTCCTCCCACAATACATCTGCCATAGAGGTCAACATTTCACACTCCAAAATGGACATGGAATCAGCTTGAATTCAGTTTGATATCCTAGTATGAAACATTCTGTGATGTTTAGACTGTTCCAATAGTAGCACTGCTTACATCCCTTTCCCTAGATGTACATTAGTAATGAATGTGATGAACAGTCATATCAATATGATGTATGGTATTTGATTGAATTATGTTGTCGTGTCTTTAGCTATGCCGGATTACGTGATATGASATGCTATTCTATAAAATCCTTTCTCTGTAATTAATATTACCTGTTTGAGCTAATCATGTAAATGTAATTAACTAGAAAGTCGGGGCACCACGAAATAATATTTATAGAGCTGTTATCTTCCGAATAAACTCTTAAAGACCTAGTAATATTTTACATCAATATTAATCGTCACCTTATTTCAGTCTCATCTGAAAGTTGTAAATGATTGGTTATCTTCACGAACCCTGGCTAACAAGTTGAATCAGCAATACAAAATTGGGTGTAATTTATTGTATTTACTAGGAAATTTACCTAACATAACTATCACCACACGAATTCATATACACAGAATGATCAATACGCTTAAAGCTTATATCAAATTACTCATAGGAAAATGTCCCTAGCGAGACAGATTATGACAAGCTGGTTACATATCAACCAAGAAAAGGGGGCTGGGCTTTGAGTGAAAGGGCGGGAAGACTTGAGGAACAAAGCGGAGAAGCCAATGCTAATCGGTAAGAATACCAGTAACTCTTATGCATTCTAAATTAGGACCGCCATATGGATAAAGGAAAAAATGCAATATAACTTTCTTGCTGAGCGGTGCGCTTCGGTAGGTTTGGTGGTGTAGACATGAAGGCTGTGTTTGCCCAACAGAGTCTTTGAAGAATGGTCTCTGCTGGTAAATTGGATCGTTGGTAGTAACCGCTCGTTGTGTGGTAGATCGGAATACTCTGTCCTGTCCTTTCCTTCAAGCCGACTACGTTTGCAGCTGGCTTGGGTTGCAACGGCTAGGAAGTATCGCACTTTCTGTAGTGGATAAGCAGTTCAAGTCATACCATTCGCAACCAAAGCTTAAGCCTGAGGTGGCTTAGTTCTGTAGTTGGACATCATGAACCATTCTGAACATCGGATTTGTCATCCTAACATCCTCAGGAACAGTATGACATGTTAAGGTCCTTTAACGTATGGAACCGTCGTCCTCGACATCCTTACGAACTACTTGGAACAGGGAGATATTTCCGTCAGGCTTTAATATAGTAGGTCGGAGAAGGGTGTGTTATTCATTAGTTTTATATTACACCTGTCTCTTCAGGGCCGGCCACCTGAATTGAGCAGTAGACCCTAGACTCCTTATGAAAACCTTCATGAACACAAATCTCATTTGGAAATTACCTTTCATCACTTTATACACCACTAGTTTTATTCAATTATTAATTTGCCCATTCATTGTACTAATCGAACTCTAATGGGTGTAAACTTTCCAGTGTAGAGGTTTATGTCATCCTATCATTAGATAGAATGTCTCAGATGGACGAAACTGGAAGATATATCTTGTACCTAACCTTGTGTTCAAGAAACTGAGGGTCGGTACCAGAATATAGTTCATTTTCCAGCCACCTTCTGATGTTCCCAGAATCTTCTCTACTTATTAACCCAATGGGAATTTGTATCAAAATGTCACACTCAGTAGGTAGAAGAGAGGAAAGGGGGGAGAGGTTATTTATGACTGTCATAAACCTAACCCCAGGCCCCCACCCCACAAATCCGCCGCGGGGTGAATCTCCTTCCCACCCCTCCTCCCCCGCCCCACTCCACCCCCCCCCGCCGCCACCCCCCCCCCACCACGCCCCCGCCCGCGCCCCCTCCGCCTTCAAAATAAAACATGACAAGTGATTGGTGGTGGATGGACTTGAATGTAATGTAATAACTCATACATTTTTTGTTTAATCAAGCATTTACTCAAGTATTCCATTCGTCTCATCTTGGGATAAATGGATGGGATCGGAGCATAACCATAAACCTCCCACAAAAATATCTTGTTTGATATGGGCTCAACATTTCATACACCCATTAAATAAGTAGCTTGATTTAGTATTGATGTTATTATGAATCCATTCAGGTTCTCTCAGAACTGCTCACGAATAGTAGTGCTGCTTACATCCCTTCCCTAGGTTCAGCATTAGTAATGGAATGGTGATGAAAACAGTCATTCCATATGATGTATGGCGTATGTTCATGTCAATTATTCGTGAGACGAAAATTCAAATGAACAATAATAACTAATTCATTGTTTTAACATGATCATTATTCATTGACTCTCCATTTGGATAATGGATGATCAGTATTAGGTGAGTAGGTTACCTTTTTATTTGTCTGTTTTTGTTTATTGACAACTCAATAGAGAAACAGACAGGAGTGTCTTATCGATACTATAAAAACTACAAGCGGCGCTTGTGAACAGCAGTGGTGTCTTTCTTCAAGGCTACAAAATTAAAATCAGTTTCTTTACATTTATCAACTTTCACTCTTCCCCAATTTTCAAGGTACAGGACTTGGGATATGAATGTCCAGAATGTTCTTCAAATTCTATCTGAATGTTATATTCCATGAGAACCGCCCTTGTTCTGTTACTGATTGGTTTGTGGTTAATCACTAACAATGAACATATCATTTGATCAGAGATAGACATACAAACAACATATATTATATGAAGTTAACAGGACTCATTGGTGCCCACAGTCACTCTGCGGGGGGCTTGAGTGGGAGATTGATTGGTCTGTTTGTTCTGTTATGGTGTAGTTACCCACCGAATCACCTCTCTGTTTTCCCCCAATAGCTCAGATCATGGTATATATGGAGCCAGGAGGACAAGCTGAAGAGGAGGGCATCGCTGGTGAGCTTGGTAGTATGAGAGACGGGGGGGAGAGGATTGTCGGGAGTAGGTGTCGATCATTTAAGTTTTTTTGACAATTCATTGTATGTCTAATATCTGTTATGATGATTGGTTCGATCAGATAACTGTTGACTGAGGAAAATAATAACTAATTAATTGTAGCCGACCTTCCATCAATGATAATGTCTTTATAGACCATACTATTGAATGAATTAACTAATATGACTTTTCAAAACAACTCATTAAATATGTTATTGCTCTCTTCTCAGAGTTGAGCAAGATGAAAAAGAATTAAGAGAATCATTATAGACAGGATATGATGAAACACTAGAGAGAAGACCCACTATATTACTTGGATTATTTATTGACCAGAATGTGAGAGAGAAAGAGAGACTATGGAGGAGAAGAACCGATAATGGGACAGGGGCGGAACTATTAGAAGAGAAGAAAATCAACTAGGAAGAGAAAGACAAGCAACTAAAGGATAGAGACATTCACACTAGAGGCACTGGAGAATGAACCTGCAGGACAAGAACAAGCCAAGTAGAGAACTTCAGAAGTCTACTGCAGGAAAAAGAAATAAAAACCCCTTACAACTAAGAGACAACAACCACAGACTGGCGGGGACGACTACTGGAAGAAGAGAGCAGACTACTGGAAAAGAGGAGAGACAAAACAAGCTGAAAGAGAAAAGAAAGTGATATAAAGGAGAAGAAGATTGGCGCACTAGGAGACAAAGACAAAAAAATTAGGATAAGACCTTCAACTAGAGGACAGAAAACTGAATATGACATGGGAAGAGAGAGGACCGACTACTGGAGAGAAAGACAACAACTGGAAGAGAGAGACAAACTACTGGAAGAGAGAGACAAATCACTCGGAGGAAAGAAAAATGAACCTAAAAGAGAAGGAAGCAGAACTAGAAGAGAAAGATAGACTACTAGAGGAGAAGAGGACATTCAAACTAGAGGAACTGAGCGAACCTGCAGGACAAGAAACAGCCAAGTAGAGAACTTCAGAGTCCTACTGCAGGAAAAAGACCTTCACTAGAGGAGCAACCACAGACTGGAAGAAGGACAGACTAATGGAAGAGAGAGAACAAACTAACTGGAGAGAAAGAGAGACCAAACATCTTGGAAAGAGAGAACAAAACTAACTGGAAGAGTAGAGACAAACTACTGGAAGAAGAGAGACCAAACTAACTGAAGAGAGAGACAACATCTGGGAAGAGAGAGCAAAGTACTGGAAGAGAGGAGACAACTTACTGGAGGGAAAAGAAAATGAGCTAAAAGAGAGGAAGCAAGTAGAAGAGAAAGAGGAACCAACTAAAGGAAAAGACTTCAACTTAGAGGACAGAAACTATACGACTGGGGGAGAAGGACCGACTACTTACTGAAGGAAAAGACAAACAACTGGAAAGAAGAGGAGACAAACTACTGGAAGAGAGAGAGAAAGTACTGGAGGGAAAAGAAAATGAGACTAAAAGAGAGGAGACAGAAGTAGAAAGAGAAAGATAACCTACTAGAGGATAGAGACCTTCAACTAGAGGCACTGAGAACGAACCTGCAGGACAAGAACAGGCCCAAGTAGAAGAATATCAGAGTCCACTCAAGGGACAAAGACCTTCAACTAAAGGAACAGCAAACCAACAGACGGGAGAGAAGGACAGACTACTGGAAGAGAGAGACAAACTTGAAGAGAGAGACAAACTAACTGGAAGAGAGAGACAAACTCTGGAGAAGAGCAAACTACTGGAAATGAGAGAGACAAACTACTGGAAGGGAAAAGAAAAATTGAGCTAAAAGAGGGAAGCAAGAAACTAGAAGAGAAAGAGACCAACCTAAAGGAAAAGACGCTTCCTAGGCGCACAGCCAAACTATAGACTGGGGGAGAAAGGATCGACTACTGGAAGAGAAAAGACAAACAACTGGAAGACGAGCATGACAAACCTACTGGAAGGAGAGAGAAAGTACTTGGGGGGAAGAAGAATGAACTAAAACAGGAGGAAGACAGGAAGTAGAAGAGAAGATAATACTAGAATGGATAGAGACATTCACTAGAGGCAACTGGAGAACGACCTGCAGGACAAGAAACAGCCAGCTAGAGAACTTCAGAGTCCTAACTCAGGAAAAGACTTCACTAGAGGACAGCAACCAACAGACTGGGAGAGAAGGACCAGAACCTATGGACAGAGAGGACATACTGAAGAGAAGCACGACAGAATCTACGGAGGGAAAAGAAAATGAGCTAAAGAGAGGAAGCAGGAACTGGAGAGAAAGATAACCTAGTCTAGAGGAGAGAGAGAAGCAGTTAAAGGAAAGAGACAAACAGGTGGATTGGATGTCAACAAATGAAATGCATGAAGCTGGGTAAGATTAATAAACACCAATTAATTACTTTAGTCTTCTGTATCTCCCTCAATTCTCCAGGTTATTGTCGACTCTCCATGAGTTGTGAATATGTTATCCATCACTTCATACTTCCTTCGGCATCATATTTTCGTCATAAGCTTTAAAACAAAGAATCAGATCTTCTCCTTGTTATTTCAGCTCAACATATTATGTGATGTGGAAAGACTGAGGTAGAGAGACTGAGAAGAGCAGATCTCACGCTCAGATGACTGTGTGGAGTGAGATATGTGATACTTTAACATTTCAATTAGAACCCAGAACTCACCTTCAGTAGGTCTAACTGTGCCTTCAATGGTGTCTACTGAGAGAAATGTCCCATTTAAATGGTTGTTCTAACTGGTTTAGAAACCTGGAGAGCACGTCAGATACCAGGGTTCCATACTTCCAGTCAGGAGGAGACACAGCAAGTGAGTCTTCCTCCATTCATTGGTATTTACTTATTGTCCTGTTTCTCCTACTGTTACTTTAGTCTATACGTGGACACACCTTCACTTAGTGACGTTACCTCACATATTGTCGCTGTTGTCTCCTACTGTTACTATCTATATTTTTATTTTTCTCCTTTTTTTCCTTTTGTACCAGGTAGCAAATGAGAACCACGTTCTTCATTTAACAATTGCGACCTGGCCGATAGGCAGTTCCGACACATACAACCAACATAGTTAACATGGAGTAAACAAACATATAGTCTCCAATAATACAGTGAAAAAAAACATAAGTCTATATACAATGTGAGCAAAATGAACGGTGAGAAAGGGAGCGTGAATAATATTTATAAATGAATAAAAATAATA
>NW_019946992.1:0-23255 GCF_002910315.2 Salvelinus sp. IW2-2015 | reverse complement strand
AAAAAAAAACTGAGGACTATTTACACGGGAAAGACAAACACACGTCGCGCTACGCATTTGGGTTGAAAAAAAGTGGACCATCTTCATCTTGTTGAGTTTATCAATATTGTCTGCTTTCTCTACTGTTTCTAGTCTATTAGTGGACCATCCTTCACTTAGTGAGTTATTGACATTGTCTGTTGTCCTCTACTGTTTCTAGTCTCCATTAGTGACCATCCTTCACTTAGTGAGTTATCAATATTGTCTGTTGTCTCCTACTTGTTTTCTAGTCTATAGTGACATCTTCACTTAGTGAGTCATCAATATTGTCTGTTGTCTTCTACTGTTTCTAGTCTCTAGTGGACCATCCTTCACTTAGTAGAGTTATAATATTGTCCTGTTGTTCTCCTACTGTTCTAGCCTATAGTGGACATCCTTCAATTTCGTGAGTTATCATATTGTCCTGTTGTTCTCCTACTGTTTCTAGTCTAATAGTGGGACCATCCTTACTTAGTGAGTTAATCACTATTGTCCTGTTGTTCCTATGTTTCTAGTCTATAGTGGGACATCCTTCACTTAGTGAGTTCATCAATATTGTTTCTGTTGTCTCTACTGTTTCTTAGTCTATAAGTGGACCATCCTTTCCACTTAGTGAGTTATCACTATTGTACGTTTGTCTCCTACTGTTTCTAGTCTATAGTGGATCCATCCTTCACTATGAGTTTATGAAATATTGTCCTGTTGGTCTCCTACCTGTTTTAGTCTATAGTGGACCATCCTTCACTTCGTGAGTTATCACTATTGTCTGTTTGTCTCCTACTGTTCGTAGTCTATAGTGGACGCATGCCTTCTTAGGTGAGTTATCAATATTGTCCTGTTGTCTCCTACTGCTTTTATCTATAGTGGACATCCTTCACTTAGTGAGCTTTACTCACTATTGTCTGTTGTCTCCTATGTTTCTAGTCTATAGTGGACCATCTTCAACTTAGTGGAGTTATACTTTGTCTCAAAATGGTCATCATCTTGATATTCTCTATTTTCTCCAATAATCTATATTTCACTATGAATGTGTAATGTATTTGTAGTTTGTTGATACTATGTTTAAACGGTCTCTGATGATCCAGGTATGATTTTACCAGTTGTCTATGTTGTGTTTACAGTGGGAGGAGACACTCAGATCAGCCCCACACTTCCACTGAGGAGGACAACGCATGAGTTTAATTCCTCAGATAGTGAGTTATGGATGTAGATTATATATATTTGACTCTGTTGTAGAATCCTCCAGATAGTGAGTTATGGGTGTAGATTTATATTATATTAGACCTGGTGTACATCCTCCAGATATGAGTTATGGATTAGATTATATTATACTTTTGACTCTGTTGTACATCTCCAGAGAGTCAGTGTGTTTGATCAGTGCTGTGTGTTTGTGTTTGCGTGGGAGGAGAGAGCAGCAGTCCAGACTCCCCAGTGTTCCCAGTGTGTCTGAAGCTGAGACTGGTGCTGCTGGGGAGGATGGGGCTGGGGAGGAGTGCAGCCAGGAAACACCATCCTGGGCAGAAGGAGTTTTTTAGGGGCCCAGGCCACCTCTGCAGTGACAGAGGAGTTTTTAAGAGGAGAGAAGGGGACGTGTGTGGGAGACTGGCTGGCTGCTGGTGGCGCATCACTCCAGACGGTTCTGTCCCTTGGACTTTTTCTCTGGAGGAGATGAGCAAGGATGTTGGGGCTCTGTTGTCCGTCTGTCTGCCCGGGACCCCACGCCTTCCCTCCTGTCCATACAGTGGACCTCTAGTGGGAGGAGAGAGGGGTGCTGGAGAGAATAGAGGGTTGTTTTGGGGAGGGGTGTTGGGACACCTGTGATTCTATTCACTACATGATTGATGTCTGAAAGAGCAGGCATTGCGGAGTTTCTTCCCAAGAGGAAAGTCAGGACCTCAGGCAGCTTGTAGAGAAAAGTGGGAGCAGTATCCCACGTCCTCAACATTAGGACAGGGCCATGGCAACTTCAGGTTCCAGAGCTGCTGGATTCAGGTAGGGAGATGGTGGCATGGAAACAGAGAGAGATTCTGACCGCAGTCAGACTACCAGAGGCCAGAGGAACAGGTTAGAGAGATGGAGGAAAGATTCCAGAGAGAGAGAGGAGAGAGGAAACAGAGGAGGAGAGAGACTTGCGAGAGAGGCTTCAGAAGGAGATGCTACGCGATTTCTCTTGATAAAGATAGAGGGAGTGATCCAGGAACCAATGAGGGAGATTCAGAAACCACTCAGTGAAAGAACAGTGAACCTGGAGAGTAAACAGGTGACAAGAAGAGAGGGATGAAGGCGAGATAACGAGAGCTGGAGAGGGAGTCTGAAATTGAAGGAGGTGAGGAGAATGGAGAGAAAGATGGAGAGATTTAGAGATAAGACAGAGAATGAGAGGAGGGAGATGGAGGAGAGACACAGACAGGAGATAGAGATGATGGAGAACTATGAAGGAGAGGCAGAGTTGAAGCAGAGAGAAACCTGATGAAGATAGTCCTACCTGAGTTACAGAGGAACATCATGATCTCACAGACAAAGATGCAGAGGAGTTCAGCAGACAGATGGAGGAGAAGAATAGACAGATGAGGAGAAGGATAGAGAGATAAAGAGACTGAAACAGAAACTCAGAGGAGGTCTATATAGCCAGTGGCGATGAGCAGCAAATGTACAAGCGAGACAAGAGAATTTAGAGAGGAAGAGAGGGAAGAAGGAATGAGTTGGATGAGACAACTGTTTGGTGATGGGGTTAGAGAGAGAGACTATGTAGAGAGATCACTGTTTGTTGTAGGGTTAGAGAGGAGACTAGTTAGAGAGACAAACTGTTTTGTTGTAGGGGATTTAGAGAGGGAGACTAGTTAGAGAGACAACTGTTTTGTGTAGGGTTAGAGAGGAGACTAGTTAGAGAGACAACTGTTTTTGTGTAGGGTTAGGAGAGGAGACTAGTTAGAGAGACAACTGTTTTGTGTAGGGGTTAGAGAGGAGACTAGTTAGAGAGACAACTGTTTTGTGTAGGGGTTAGAGAGGAGACTAGTTAGAGAGAATCCCACTGTATTTTCCTCCACTGTGAGTGAAACATAGGAGTGTTATTGTTTTACCACAGTCACACTGCTGTTTTCTATTTGCTGACCTTCATCAATCAAAGTTCATCAGGATCCTGCTGTTGTTATGATGTTCTGTTTCAAGTTGAAACCTTAAACACATCTCTACAGTTCTCGCTAGTGGACAGACAGGCAACGCTCTGCTCACGTAACATTTGGTTCAGGGTTCAGAGGTCACAGTGAAGGATTGATGAGTAATACATGTGTTTATTATGGTCTGTTAGTTGAGCCCATTACCCAGTGGGTAGTAATCAGTGATGTGGATGTAGCTTCCAGTTGCCACGGTGATGTCTCATATTGATGCTGGGAATCCATCCCAATGGAACTCTGATAGCACATGAGGCTACTACTGTTACTACTACTGCTACTACTACAACTACTACTACTACTACTGCTACTACTACTACTGCTACTACTACTACTACTACTATTACTGGTGCTACTTTTACTACTACTGGTGCTACTACTGCTACTACTACTACTACTACTGGTACCGCTACTACTACTACTACTACTACTACTACTACTACTACTACTACTACTACTACTACTACTACTACTACTGTTACTACTTCTGCTACTGCCCTTTCCCACCTGGACAAAAGGAACACCTACGTGAGAATGCTGTTCTACTATTGAACAGAGAGAACCATTCTGTATTTACCACACACTACTTCCTGTTCTTTATCAAATTGTTTCATGTTGAAACTTTAAATATATACTGAGTGGACAAAACATTAAGAACACCTTCCTAATATTGAGTTACAATCCATCCCAATGGAACTCTGATACCACATGAGGCTGATATTGTTGAAATAAAGAAATGGAACTTTGTAAGACATCAGTGTTTGGACATTGTTTGTCTTGAATGATTCTCTACAGTACAGAGCTGAGCTTTCAACACTGACCTGTCACCACTGAGCTGTCTACACTGAGCTATCAACACTGAGTTATCAACACTGAGCTGGTCTCTCTCTTTACCTGATACTCCTCCTCCTCCTCAAGGGCAGCAGTTTGAGAAGACCAGAAGAAGTGATGGAGCAACTACTACTACTGCTGATACTAGTACTACTACTACTACTGCTGATACTAGTACTACTACTACTACTGCTGATACTAGTACTACTACTACTACTACTACTACTACTACTGGTGATACTAGTACTACTACTACTACTACTACTACTGCTGATACTAGTACTACTACTACTACTACTACTACTGCTGATACTTAGTACTACTACTTACTATACTACTACTGCTGATACTAGTACTACTACTACTAGCTTGCTCCTACTACTACTACTACTACTACTACTGGTGCTACTACTGCCACTACTACTACTACTACTACTACTACTATTACTACTACTACTAACTACTGTTACTAATACTACTACTACTACTACTACTGGACAGGAGTTTGAGAAGACCAGAGGGAAGTGATGGAGCATCAGGTCTGAAGCTGATAGGTGAGTAATTAAATAGACATGCAGTAACCTTCTCTGACCACCAGATGTCTCTGTTACACCACCAGAGGAGCAGGAGGAACCACGAGGACTATAGGAGTAGCAGTTGTCCATTCAACACCTGACTCCAATACTTGATTCCAACTCTTTTGATTTGATATCAGACACACATAGAAATATCAGTATTATGTTGCTTGTTTTACTATATAGAAAGTGTTTTGTTGCTTTGTATCACACATAGTATATGTTACTTCAACAATATAGTATTAAATCATTATCACTAAATACCATATCAGTGGTTATGTTGTAGAGTAGTAAGCACACTTTGGATTACATTTTCTGTCCCCCAAAAATTCCTTGAATTTAGTATAGCATGAATAATGTTGTAACTTTTCATTTATGATGTATGTAAGATGTCCCCTTTTAAATGTTCTGGTTATTTAGTGGAGCTTTGTCCTTTGAGAGGGCTGTTTATACATCAGAAACTGTATTTATTTAAGACACATATTGATGTCATAAGTCAATGGTGCCACCTGCCAATGATTTTAAAAGGCAGGATAATGATGATTTAAATAGTTTACCTTTCCACATCTGTCTACACTTGTAAGATATCCAGACACAAAGCATGTCTAACTACCTGCGGAGGTGTTCAGGAAAATCACAATCACATCATAATGTGTCTTTTAATCATCTACCCGAGTGGTTCCCAAATGTGGCATAGTGACTACCCCTTCAAACATTCAACCTCCAGCTGTGTACCACCTCTAGCACCAGGGTCAAATATTGCTTTTTGCCATTATTGTAAGCCTGCCCCACACACACACACTATCTGATAAATGTATTAAACATAAGAATGAGTGTGAGTTGTCTCAGCCCGGCTCGTGGGAAGTGACAAAGAGCTCTTATAGGACCAGGGCACAAATCAATAATTAAATATTTGTGCTCTTTATTCAGCCATCTTACATATAAAAACGTGTTTGTTCATCAAAAATTGTGAATAACTCATCACAGGTTAATGAGAAGGGTGTGCTTGAAAGGATGCACATAMCTCTGCAACTGTTACGAATCCCTTTGGCCCGACAGTCTAGGGGGGATGGTAACGAGACCCGTAACATAACTCCTGCAAATTATAGTAGTGACAATATTTAAGTTAGTGTACTAAACCTGCCGCAAGGATGCGTCTAGGGGGTAACTCGGCGGGTTGGTCCTGCAAAACTATAAAGGGTGTGAGCGAGTTGAGTACCATACATGTGTGTGTGTGGAATTGGGACGGTTTAGTTGTGTTCCCTGTTGGGGTGTTGACCATGGCAGAATTAGGTGAAATAGGAAGACAAGTGTGAATATTTTGGTGATGTGTGTTCAATAATTTAGGGATTTTGGAGGAGATACGGCACAAAGCATTAGAAATCAGTATTCTCCAGTAATGATACGCAGACGCTTGGTTATCGGTTCTAATAATAGTATTAGGTGCTGTGACCAATTAATTATTATCCGCGGAAGTGTGTAGTTAGCCCTTAGAAAATAGTTCATAGAAGGTGAGTATTATAGAACGGGAGTGAAGAAATCTAAAACACCTGAACACCGATGGGAGTGTTTAGGGAATAATAATATTGGTATGGCGGACAAACGGACCTGTTCTCCCTGTAAATATAGAGATGTCAGGAATTTAATAAAGCCATGGAGGCGTTTAAAGAAGCACAGCGACATTCTCTCAATCAGCTGGAATATGGGAAGAATTGAGCAGATTCAAAAAATGGACAACATTTTCCTGCTGACGGTGAATTTAAGATCAAAATAAGAATTCAGGGAGTCATTATGACTTGGCACAAGGACAGGAAACCAGAATCAAAAGCTCAATTAACAGCGTTTGATGTCAGCATTGTATCAACAGAAAATGCATAACGAAACCCAGAAGTGTAACACCAGTACTTTACTACAGAAGGACTGGGAACGGGAGTGTATTGATTAAATTTGCGCTTCTGTGTTGATGGAGGTGAACCTGTGATCAAACGGTAATTGCGGGTAGTAGATTTAATTCAAGATGTATGTTTCTAGAGTGGAATATGACTCGCTCACCTCGCAGACGTGCGAGGGTTAATAGGGCATAAGAGAAATCACTAACTATCGTTTCAAGCGCCAGGATGAAACTAAGAACGTAGCGAAAAAACATCAAAGCGTAAGGAGACCGTCCTGTTTTACGGTGTGGGGCTATTGGGTCATTGGAAAAGGGAGTGTGGAAAGTGGTTGGAGCCTTGTTTTGAAATGCTTGCCAGACAGCATTGCATATTTTCAAAGCCAACAACAATCCACGGAAAGTAGATTACAGTTTCTATGTGATGGAAGAGTATTAGATCACGTTTCCTAACCTTTTAGTAGAGTTACCGATGTGGAATTTACAAATTGAGTGCACTTGTATCATTATTTGCATAAAAAACAATCGTTAAAGGGTGTCAATTGTAGTGTCTCGTGTTTTGGTAAATACGTGGATGATTTGTTATTAGCGGTGAGAGACGAATGAAATGTATATGTGAGACCCTACCACAGTTGTGTCACGTCGACATAGTTCTTTTGTATTTTCTTTGTTTTAGTATGGTCTGGGCTTCGATGGTGGGTTATCTATTTTGTGTTTCATGTGGTTTGTCATTTGCCTGATATGTCATCGGAATCGAGGCAGGTGTTTGTCATGCTCTGATTGGGAACCATAGTTAGTAGCTGTTTTCTATGTGTTTGTTGGGTGGTTGTTTCCTGTGTGTAGTACCATCATGCGGACTGTTTCGGTTGTTTGTTGTTTGTTTTTGGTTTGTGGGTGTTTGTCTTCCGTGTCAGTGTTGCGCAACACGGTACTGTTTCGTTTGTTCATCGTTTTGTTTAGTGTTCTGAGTTTGAATTAAACGTCATCATGAACCACTGGTGCTGCGCTTTGGTCCTCTCTCTTTCTCCCGAGACAACTTTACACATTGGTAAACTATTTGGCAAAACAGGGTCATGTAGCATTGTATTGTGAATGCACATGTTACTAGTGCAAGATGGACAAACTGTGGTTAACGTTAAATGGGGAAAACTACAACTTCAATAGATTGGTGTTGTTGAATCCTGCGTCGTTAATATTGTTTGCATGGGGAGGGTGAATCACATACATGTCACCCGAGTATCAGATTACTCCAAAACCAGGCCTGATTTGCAAAGAGACGCATTGAATCGGGGAAAAATATTGTATACAGATGGCTCTAGTTACATGACCACAGAGGGAAGAGAGTAACGGGGTAGCTTGTGTATGGTATGCATTTGGAGTAGTTCATGATTTTCGGTACATTGTGGTCACAACGGGGCATGTAAACAGCGAGCAGGAACACCAATAAAAACAATGGTCTTGGAGGAAAGGCATTATGGAAGCAATGTCAAGTTACCGTAAACTTAACGAGATTGAAATGCTGAACCTCATACTAGGTCGTGTACAGTAAATCGGGCCATAGGGAATCGTAAAGCAGACGGGAATGGCTAAGGCGGCTGCCTTGGTGAGAGAAAAGTAGTTAAGAACACATGGTAAATATGCGGATTCCTTACGAGGAGAATTGCTAATTTGCTCACAGGAAAACGTATTTGGGTTTTAAGATCTAGCGAAATCCAGGGGAAGTGGATTCTAAGGTAACACATTTAAATTAATATGACACAACTCCTCAGTAAGGCCTTGTTTTATTTATTAAAATCAGATTGACATTTTATGTGGTTTTATTTTGGAAATAAATGTAGTTTATGTATCGTTTAATTCTGGAATAGGATTCATTTGAATACGGCGAGGAGCAGGGTAGAGGTGATATTACGATAGTGTTAGCAACGTCAAAATCCCGACTGGGGTACGGAAATTAGTTCAGGTGTTACACTCCTAATGAACGGGCAGGATTAGACCAGGTTCCTCCTAAATGAACGGCGTCATGAATGGAATTGTTTAGGCTGTTAGCCTAGTAACTAAATGAAAACTGGGTCAAAGAATAGTATATGACTAACCAATAAAATGAAGTGGAGGTCACAGAGGAATAGTATATGTGTTACCTACCTGAAAATGAACTGGGGTCACGGAAGTATGTTATGTGTGTACTAACCTATAGAATATACTGGTGGTCCAGGAAACGTATAGGGATCATATAAGTCAGGGATTAATGGTGTTACTACCTTAAAATGAACTGGGGTCACGAGAATAGTTAGAAGTGTTACCTCCATAAAATGAACTGGGGCACGAGGAATTAAGTAATAGGGTTACACAAACCTAAATGAACTTTAATTTTTTTTGTGCATGTGTGTGTGGTTTATGGAGAATATGGGGAAAAAGGGAGACAGGTGAATCGTTAGACCCGGTGGGATGGATCTATGACACTGTGTTGGAGAGTTTAACTGGGATGGGGTTTTTCAATGCGCTTAAATTTTGGTCTGCAGTGAGGATGGAATGTTCTTGAAGAGGTATTTAAATGGTTTCGACGGCAGGGAAAGAAAAGGGTAGAGGAACATTTGAATGTTTAATGGTGAATAAAATGTCTAGATGAGCGATTGATCAACCTCATTGATATTAACAGAACAGGGGTTATTATATAGATTAATGAAACACCATTCTCTATTAACTTGGACATTACTTTAGAGATTATTATTTCCTAGAGAGGTATAAAGAAGTTGTAATATAATGATTAGTTATCAATTGTTATTTTTGATTTAAACGTGTTTTTAATCAGTGTGAAGGGGATTAGTTTGAGTTCTTTGGGGGGTTTATACAGTGGTATGTGGTATGCTATGACATCAATTTGTTAGGAGTATTTAAGGTTGTGTTTGGTATTTGTTTATGTTTGAGATACACAATTCACTCGATTGGGATCCTGGAAGTTGGGAACACTGCGAGGGTTAGGGTGCTAACTTCATGATCTATGTAATCTCTAGAGGTCGACAGTTAAATAAGGGGGTATGGACTATTTAGAAATGTTTGTTTTAGCAGTACATCATGTATGCTTTTTGGACATTAGCTTCGAGATGTTATTAAGAAAAGGTTTCATGTAATTCTGTCATATAGTCAATGCTTTATCTGAATTTGCTGGAAGAAGAAACGTAATGATCTAACTGTTGTTGTGATATTGTGCTTTGTTGAGGTTATCATGAAGGTGACCTCGAATCGTGTCTTAAGTGCATGGTAGGAATAAATTGCACAGACAGTGTGTGTAAACTCAAACCTGAAATGTGCCATGAAAGTGAAGCAGAAAGTTAAATGTGCGTTGGGAAACTGAACTGTAAACGATATCTGAAGAAGAACGCTGGATATGATAAGTGCTTGGGTGAAGGAAGGGGGTGGTGGTATAAAGCGCCCTGGTAACGTATTAAACTGGTGAAGGAAAAGGGGGGGTGGCGTATATATCGCTGGTTAATATTTAAACGGGTAAGGATAAGGGGGGGTGGTTGGGTATAGCCCTGGTAACTATTAAATGGGTGAAGGAAAGGGGGGGGGTGGTGGTAACGCTGTGTAAACTATTTAAACTGGTGGAATGAAACGGGGGGTGGTGGTATAAACTGAAACTATTAACTGGGTGAATGAAGGGGGGGTGGGGGTATACGCCCTGGTAACGTTGATTTAAACTGGGTGAAGGAAAGGGGGGTGGTGGTATAATCGCCCTGGTAATATTTAAAACTGGGTGAATGAAAGGGGGGGTGGTGGTATACACCTGATAACTAATTAAACGGGTGAATGAAGGGGGGGGTGGGGGTATACGCTGGTAATATTTAAACTGGTGAAAGGAAAGGGGGGGGGTGGTAAAGCCCTGGTAAATATTTAAACTGGGTGAAGGAAAGGAGGGGGTGGTATCACCTGGTAACTATTTAAACTGGGTGAATGGATAAAGGGGGGGTGGGGGTTATACGCCCTTGGTAACTATTTACTGGGTGAATCGGGAAGGGGGGGGTGGTATCGCCTGGTAACTATTTAAACTGGGTGGAAGGAAAGGGGGGGTTGGTGGATAGCCTGGTAATATTTAAACTGGGTTGAAGGAAAGGGGGGGTGTGTGGTATACACCTGGTAACTATTAAACTGGTGAAGGAAAAGGGGGGATGGGTGGTATATTGCGCTGGTAACTATTTAAACTGGTAGAAGGAAAAGGGGGGGGTGGTATAATCGCCCTGGTAACATTTAAATTGGGTGAAAGGAAAGGGGGGTGGTGGTAATCTCCGCCTTCGCTTCTTCGCCTGGTAACTATTTTTAAATCTGGGTGAAGGAAAGGGGGGTGGTGGTATACAACCCTGGTAACTATTAACGGGTGAAGGAAAGGGGGGGTGGTGGGTATACGCTGGTAATATTGAAACTGAAATGCATTGAGATACTGATCTTTCTTTTACTCAGGCCACTCATGACAGGAAAAACCGGAATTAAAAGGTTGGTTTATAAATGTATGTACTAAAGAGATGATGTGTGAAGTTGATAAGCTGGAATATGTAGCTTAGTCTCAAGTAAGCATTGATGTAGATCATTTCTACATTCGGGTTTGGATCTTTTCAATGTTTTAGTTTGTGATTGGGATGGCAAGGAGAGAGAACTGTGAAGCACGATGAGGGGTGGGGCAGAGAGTCTCCAGACACTTATCCTCGAAGTGTCATCGTGAGGGGAGGTAGTTTGTTTGGGGAATCACTGGATGACAGCTTAGGACAACCTGAAAGTTTTCTTATTTGACCCTGTTATTAGAGTTTTTATGTTAATCTCATCAATGAGTGGTGAAGTTGATTAAACATGTACTTTGTTCTCTTTTCTTTTCAATCAATATGTTCTTTCAGGTTCGGGGAACATGAGGGTGTTATATATGTTCCAGAGAGAGGGGAAGATGTGATATTGACTATGATTTTGAGATGTTTAGTATGTTTAATACTGTAGAAAATGCAATTTAGGAAGTATAGGTGTTATGGGTTAAGATGTAATGATAGAGTATAGTGTGTTTTGGTTAGATGTAAGATAGAGGAGTAAAGTGTGTTATGTGTTAGATGTAATGGATAGGAGGAGTATAGTGTGTTATGGGGTAGATGTATGATAGAGTATAGTGTGTTACTGGGTTAGATGTAATGATTAGAGTATAGTGGTTATGGTTAGAGTAATGAGATCTAGTCAAGTGTGTATTGGGTTAGATGTAATGATAAGAGGTTAGTGGTGTTATGGGTTAGATGTAATGATGAGGATAGTGTTGTTTATGGGTTAGATGTAAAATGATAGAGTATACGTGGGTTTGGTTAGATGTAATGATAGAGTGAGTGTGTTATGGGTTAGATGTAATCGATATATATAGTGTGTTATGGGTTAGATGTAGATGATAGAGTACAGTGTGTATGGGTTAGATGTAGGATATAGATCGTGTGTTATGGGTTTAATGTAATGATAGAGGAGTATAGTGTTTATGGGTTAGATGTGATAGAGTTAGGTGTTATGGGTTTATGATGTAATGATAGAGGAGTATAGTGTGTATGGGTTGATGGAATATGATAAGAAGTTAGTGTGTTATGGGTTAGATGTATGATAGAGAGTATCATTCCCAGAGACTGTATATTGCTACAGGAAATGCCATAGAAGAGGGGAGAGCAGCTATGTAAAATATGGGTATTTAGTTGCACATTACACACACCTAAATCATGGTGAGAGTAGAAGAATACCACGTGGCATTTCCAGATGACACTATGTAAGACCTTCAGGAACCTGGTGAGGTTTTGTTAGGTGATAAATGTATTAACAACTATTCATTTTCCAAGTGAAAAATGTAAACCAAGTGTGGTGCCAATGTGGTGCAATGTGATCAATGTAATAAAGCCAATGTGATACCAATGTGAAGCCATGTAAACCAATGTGAATACCAATGTGATACAAAATGTGATAGCAAGTAGTTGGCAATGTGATGACCAATGTATTAAGACACATATGTTGATTAACAAGGATGTACCGAATGTATGCAATGTGAATGCCAATGTGATGACACAGATTATGTGATACATATGTTATAGCCAATGATAATGACAATTTAATCGACATGCCTGTGATACCAATGTATACCCCAATGTAATGAATGTACAGCCGATGTGATAGCCAAGTGAATACCAATGTGATACCAATGTAACACCAATGTAACACCAATGTGATGCCAATGGATTCTGTTCAAATATGATTCCAATACCAAGTTAATTAGTTTATCTTAAATGATCTCAGTATGTATTGTTAGGTTCTTATTTTTCAGAGTAAATAACCCACGGACACTAGAGAAGCTTTAACCAAGTTTAATTCTTCCCAGAGGTTCTGTACAGCTGTAATTCAGACAACCCAACATTTGTCCCATCCAGATATTTATATCCCACTTAAGACACTCCTCCTTCTCTTCAATCATTTCATCTTATGGTCCTACAGGAAGAGAGTAAAAAGGGTAACAGGATACCAAACCTTTATTACTCCCTTCAGGTGACCTGTCCTCACCTCCTGACCTCAACCCCTCCTTCATCTAATCCACAGATGTCCATCTGTCTCCCCTGTTTCACACTTTGCTCTCCTCTCGTCCCCCAACACATTCCACAGCTATCTGTCTTTCTACAGAGACCCAGTCTCTTTTACTCCTTAATATACTATGTGTCTAATCGATCATGTCTTTAATATCTCAATGTTCAAACTGTCGAAACCAACAGTCCCTCGTCTTGAACAATAGCATCCTAATTCATATAAACTTGGAAATTACTAATAAATGTATAAACAATGATTATAATACAATAATTAAACAAATAAACAACTGAACAAACAATGGACAGACAGTCACTGTGAGGTGTACAAATTCAGAGACTTATGGCCTCTGAATTATGATCACACAACAAAATGCCATTCCAGCTGAATCTGCTGTCTCCTTCAATGGCAGATGGAGCAGCTTTTAGTTTCTCCACTTTCCCCTTCTGGTTCCTAGGAGAGTGATAGCACAAGACTTGGAAAGCAACAAAAATACATAAAACATAACAGTATTAACAATGTGATAAGCTATGCATAATTATATATGCATGAAAACCAAAGTCTGAGACCATGACAATTCCCACTCTCTCTTCACCTGACTCAATGCCTCCAGGATACTTTCCTGCTGGGTTCCACAGAAATGAAAGCTCTAAAAAGCTTCCTCATGCTTTCACCCAGTCTTCCCCTTTAGGCCCCAGGTTCTGAGAGGTGTTCCCAAGTCATGTCACTTTCCCTTTGTTCCCCATCTCCTCCATTTCACCTGATAGGCACGTCACCTGATATGCAAGTGCGTATCCCTAATCCACGTTACATCCTCTTGAGGTAACTCAGCACTGTATATGCTTTCACATCAATGCCTTCAACATGTTGTTCACAGTACAATTACCCCTCTATCCTCTATCATATGATGCATTAACCCATAAAGCTGCTAAACCCCAAACCAACTATGATGTTTATAGTAGTTCCCAGACCCAACCCATCTGTATGTCTTACAGTGGAATCTAGTCTCTCTCTCTGCTTCCTGTGTCATGGAACTGTGGCCCCCCCCCAAGGAGAGACATGACGATCCTAACCACTGCAGGTACTGTACGGAGTAGTGTGTCTCTCAACCAATGCTGTCCCAACACCCCTCCGCCTGCTACAGAGACACTACGATCTTAACCACTGCAGGTACTGTACGGGAGTAGTGTGTCTCTCAAACCAACGCATCCTACGCTACTAGTACGCTCCTAGTATTCCCTACAGCTCCTTCAGTTACTGTCCCTACAGCTCCTTCAGTTACTGCCTACTGCTCCTTCAGTTACTGTCCTACAGCTCCTTCAGCTACTGTCCCTACAGCTCCTTCAGTTACGTCCCTATGCTCCTCAGTACTGTCGCCTACTGCTCCTTCAGTTACTGTCCCTACAGCTCCTTCAGTTACTGTCCCTACTGGCCACCTTCAGTTACTGTCCTACAGCTCCTCATACTGCTCGACCTTCAGTTACTGTCCCTACAGCTCCTTCAGTTACTGTCCCTACTGCTCTTTCAGTTGTCCCTACAGCTCCTTCAGTTAACTGTCCCTACAGCTCCTTCAGTTACTGTCCTACTGCTCCTTCAGTTACTGTCCTACAGCTCCTTCAGTTTACTGTCCCTTACAGCTCCTTCAGTTACTGTCCCTACAGCTCCTTCAGTTACTGTCCTACAGCTCCTTCAGTTACTGTCCCTACAGCTTCCTTCAGTTACTTGTCCTACAGCTCCTTCAGTTACTGTCCCTACTGCTCCTTCAGTTACTGTCCCTACTGCTCTTCAGTTACTGTCCCGCCTACAGCTCCTCAGTTACTGTCCCTACGGCTCCTTCAGTTACTGTCCCTACTGCTCCTTCAGTTACTTCTCTACTGCTCCTTCAGTTACTGTCCCTACATGCTCTTCAGTTACTGTCCCTACACTTCAGTTACTGTCCCTCAGCTCCTTCAGTTACTGTCCACTGACTCCTTCATGTTACTGTCCCTACAGCTCTTCAGTTACTGTCCCTACTGCTCTTCAGTTCTTTCTCTCAGCTCCTCAGTTACTGTCCCTACAGCTCCTTCAGTTCTGTCCCTATTGCTCCTTCAGTTACTGTCCCTACAGCTCCTTCAGTTACTGTCCTACAGCTCCTTCAGTTTACTGTCCCTAGCAGCTCCTTCAGTTACTGTCCCTACATCTTCTTCAGTTACTGTCCCTACGCTCCTTCATCTGGTCTACGCTTCTTGTACTGTCCCTACTGCTCCTTCAGTTACTGTCCCTACTGTCTTTCAGTTACTGTCCTACAGCTCCTTCAGTTACTGTCCCTACAGCTCCTTCGGTTCTGTCCCTAGGCTCCTAGTTTACTGTCCCTACTCTCCTTCAGTTACTGTCCCTACGCTCCTTCAGTTACTGTCCCTACTGCTCCTTCAGTTACTGTCCCTACAGCTCCTTCAGTTACTGTCCTACTGCACCTTCAGTTACTGTCCCTACAGCTCCTTCAGTTACTGTCCCTACTGCACCTTCAGTTACTGTCCCTACAGCTCTTCAGTTCTGTCCCTACTTGCTCCTTCAGTTACTGTCCCTACAGCTCCTTCAGTTACTGTCCCTACAGCTCCTTCAGTTACTGTCCCTACTGCTCCTTCAGTTACTGTCCCTACAGCTCTTCAGTTCTGTCCTACAGCTCCTTCAGTTACTGTCCCTATTGCTCCTTCAGTTTACTGTCCCTGTTCTGTTAATATCAATTGAGGTTGATCATTCCCTCATTAGACATGTTTATTACACCATTAAACCATTCAAATGTTTCCTCACCCTTTCTTTCCCTGTCCTTCGGAAACCATTTAAATACCTCTTCAAAACATTTCCATCCTCCTGCAGACCCAATTTAACCGCATTGAAAAGACCCCATCCAGTAAACTCACAACACAGTGTCATGATCTCTCCACCGGGTCTAACGATTCACTGGTCTCCTTTCCCCATGATTCTCCATAACCACCACACCACATAAAAATAATTAAGTTCATTTTAGGTTAGGTAACAACCTAACTAATTCCTCGTGACCCCAGTTCATTTAGGTTAGGTAACACCTATACTAATTCCTCGTGACCCCGTTCATTTTAGGTTAGGTAAACACTATATAATTCCTCGTGACCCATATTTTTTTAGGTGAGGTAACACCTATACTAATTCCTCGTGACCCCAGTTCATTTTAGGTTAGGTAACCCTATACTAATTCCTCGTGACCCCAGTTCATTTTAGGTTAGGTAACACCTATACTAATTCCTCGTGACCGCGTTCATTTTAGTTAGGTAACCCTATACTAATTCCTCGTGACCCAGTTCATTTTAGGTTAGGTAACACCTATACTAATTCCTCGTGACCCATTCATTTTAGGTGAGGTAACACCATACTAATTCCTCGTGACCCCAGTTCATTTTAGGTGAGGTAACACCTATACTAATTCTCGTGACCCCAGTTCATTTTGGTTAGTAACACCTATACTAATTCCTCGTGACCCCTCCACCCTTTCCATTCAAGAATCCTATTCCAGAATAAGATGACATAAAACGTACATTTATTTCAAAATAAAACCACATAAAATGTCTCATGATTAAATAAATAAAAACAAGGCCTTCTGAGAGTGTTGTGTCATATAATTTAAATGTGTGTTACCTTTAGAATCATTCCCTGGCATTTTCGCCCTAGAATCTTGAACCCCAAATACGTTTTCCTGTGGCAAATTTAGTCAATTTCTCCTACGTAAGGAATCCGAATATTTACATGTGGTTCTCTAATACTTTCTCTCACCAAGGCAGCCGCCTTAGCCATTCCGTCTGCTTTAGATTACCTATGGCGATTTTATCTGTACGATAGTATGAGGTTCACAATTTACCTCCTGTTAATTTACTGGGTAACTGACATGCTTCTAATAATGCCTCTTCCTCCAGACCATTTTTTATTGGTGTTCCTGTCGCTGTTTACATGCCCCGTTGTGACCACAATGTACCGAAATCATGAACTACTCCAAATGCATACCACACACAGCTTACCCCGTTACTCTCTTCCCTTCTGTGGTCATGTAACTAGAGCCATCTGTATACAATATTTTTCCCGATTCCAATGCCGTCTCTTGCAAATCAGGCCTAGGTTTTGGAGTAATCTGATCTGGGTGACATGTATGTGATTCACCCTCCCCATGCAACAATATTAACGACGCAGGATTCAAAACACCAATCTATTGAAGTTGTAGATTTTCCCCATTTAACGTTAACTCACAGTTTGTCCATCTTGCACTAGTAACATGTGCATTCACATACAATGCTACATGACCCTGTTTTGCCAAATAGTCTACCAATGTGTAAAGTTCGTCTTCGGGAGAAAGAGAGGAGGACCAAAGCGCAGCAAGTGTTCATGATGACGTTTAATTCAAACTCAGAACACTAAACAAAACGATGAACAAACGAAACAGTACCGTGTTGCGACAAACACTGACACGGAAGACAAACCCCCACAAACCAAAAGACAAAACAAACAAACAACCGAAACAGTCCCATATGGTWCTAACACAGGAAACAACCACCCACAAAACACAATAGAAAACATGCTACCTAAATATGGTTCCCAATCAGAGACAATGACAAACACCTGCCTCTGATTGAGAACCATATCAGGCCAAACGACAAACCCAACATAGAAACACAACACATAGATAACCCACCCAAGTCATGCCCAGACCATACTAAAACAAAGAAAATACAAAAGAACTATGGTCAGAACGTGACACAATGTGGTGAGGTCTCACATATAATTTTCTTCGTCTTTCGACGCTAATAACAAATCATCCACGTAATTGTACCAACACAGAACCTACAAATTGACACCCTTTTAACGATTGTTTTAATGCAYAATGATACCAAGTGGCACTATTTGTAAATCCCATCGGTACTCTACTAAAAGTTAGGTAGAACGTGATCCAATACGTCTTCCATCATATAGAAACTGTAATCTACTTTCCGGAGGATTTGTTGTTGCGCTTTTCAAAATGATGCAAATGCTTGTCTGGCAACATTTTCCAAGAAGACAGCAGGCTCCATACCCACTTCACACTCCCTTTTCCAATGACCAYTAGCCCCACACCTAAAACAGGACTCGGTCTCCTTACGCTTTGATGTTTTTTCGCTACGTTTCTTAGTCTTATCCTGGGTTGAAACGATAGTTACTGATTTCCTCTATGGCCCTATTAACCCCTCGCACGTCTGCGAGGTGAGCGGAGTCATATTCCACTGTCAAATCAACGTCTTGAATTAAATCTACTACCCCGCAATTACCGTTTTGATCACAGGGTTCAACCCCGTCATCAAAACAGAAGCGCAAATTTAACCAATACAACTCCTGTTCCCAGTCCTCTGATAGTGTACTGGTGCTACAATTTCTGGGT
Source organism: Salvelinus sp. IW2-2015 (assembly GCF_002910315.2). Taxonomy (NCBI): domain Eukaryota; kingdom Metazoa; phylum Chordata; class Actinopteri; order Salmoniformes; family Salmonidae; genus Salvelinus; species Salvelinus sp. IW2-2015. Next base: position 4,784 of record NW_019946992.1, on the reverse strand, counting down.
TTATCATTATGCATTTTCTGTTGATACAATGCTGACATCAAACGCTGGTATATTGAGCTTTTGATTCTGGTTTCATGTACTTGTGCCAAGTCATAATGACTCTCTGATTCTTTATTTGATTTAAATTCACCGTCACAGGAAAATGTTGTCCATTTTTGTCTAATCTGCTCAATTCTTCCCATATTCCAGCTGAATTGGTAGAATGTCGTGTGGCTTCTTTTATTAAGCGCCTCCATGGCTTTATTAAATATTGCTCTATCTCTATATACAGTAGAAACAGGTCCGTTTGTCGCCATACCAATAGTTATATTCCCTAAACAATCCCGTCGGTGTTCAGGTATTTTAGATTTCTTCACTCCCGTCTATAATACACAGCTTCTATGAACTATTTTTAAGAAGCACTACACACTTCCCCGGTAATAATTAATTGTCACAGCACCTAATACCTTGTATTAGAAACCAATACCATAGCGTCTTGCGTATTCATTACTGGAGAATACTGATTTCTTAATGGCTTTGTTACCGTATCTCCTCCAATACCAATTATTGATAACACACATCACCAAAATTATTCACACTTGTCTTCCTATTTCCACATAATCTGCCATGGTTCACCACCCAACAGGAACACAACTAACTCCCATCACACACACACTTGTATGGCTACTACAACTCGGTCTCACCCCTTTAGTTTATGCAGGGAACCAACCCCGCCGGAGTTACCCCCTAGGACTCATCCTTCGCAGGTTGTCACTACTATAATATTGCAGGAGTTATTGTAATGGGTTCTGTTACCATCCCCCCTAGACTGTCGGGCCAAAGGATTCGTAACAGTTGCAGAGTTATGTGCATCCTTTCAAGCACACCCTTCTCATTACCTGTGATGAGTTATTCACAATTTTTGATGAACAAACACGTTGTTTATATGTAAGATGGCTGATAAGAGCACAAATATTTAATTTATTTTAATACATTTAATACATTTATCAGATAGTGTGTGGGGCAGGCTTACAATGATGGCAAAAAGCAATATTTGACCCTGGTGCTAGAGGTGGTACACAGCTGGAGGTTGAATGTTTGAAGGGGTACGTCACTATGCCACATTGGGAACGACTCGGTAGATGATTAAAGACACATATTGATTGATTTGTGATTTTCCTGAACACTCCGGAGGTAGTCAGACATGCTTTGTGTCTGGATATCTTACAAGTGTAGACAGATGTGGAAAGGTAAACTATTTAATCATCATTATCCTGCCTTTTAAAATCATTGGCAGGTGGCACAATTGACTTATGACTCAATATGTGTAAATTAAATAATACAGTTTCTGATGTAACAACAGCCCTCTCAAAGGACAAAGGTCCACCAAATAACCAGAACATTTAGGGACATCTTACATACATCGTAAATGAAAAGTTCATTATTCACACTATATTGTTGAGTATCAAGGTATTTTTGGGGACAGAAAATGTAATCCAAAGTGWGCTTACTACTGAACAACAGAACCACTGATATGGTATTTAGTGATACTGATTTAATACAATATTGTTGAAGTAACATAAAACATGTGTGATACAAAGCAACAAAACACTTTAAATATAGTAAAACAAGCAACATAATACTGATATTTCTCTGTGTGTCTGTTTGGATATCAAATCAAAAGAGTTGGAATCAAGTATTGGAGTCAGCTGTTGAATGGACAACTGATACTCCTATAGTCGTCATGGTTCCTCCTGCTCCTCTGGTGGTGTAACAGAGACATCTAGTGGTCAGAGAAGGTTACTGCATGTCTATCTAATTACTAATCTAATTACTAATACTAATTACTATTCTAATCTAATTACATCTGCATTCAGACTGATGCTCCATCACTTCCTCTGGTCTTCTCAAACAGCTGTCCTTGACTGTTAGTATTACTAGTAGTAGTAGTAGTGTTAGTAGTAGTAGTGTTAGTAGTAGTAGTAGTAGTGGCAGTAGCAGTACTAGTACTAGTAGTAGTAGTAGCAGCAGCAGTACTAGTAGTAGCAGTAGAAATACGAGTAGTAGCAACAGTAGTAGTATTAGTAGTAGTAGTAGCACCAGTACGTTGTAGTAGTAGTAGTAGCAGCAGTAGTAGAAGTACTAGTAGTAGCACCAGTAGTAGTAGTACCAATAGTAGTAGTAGTAGTAGCAGCAGCAGTAGTAGTAGTAGTAGTAGTATTAGTAGTTCCAATAGTAGTAGTAGTAGTAGTAGTAGTAGTAGTAGTAGCAGCAGCAGTAGTAGCAGTACTAGTAGTAGCAACAGTAGTAGTAGCAGTAGTAATAGTAGTAGTAGTAGTACCAGTAGTAGTAGAAGCAGTAGTGGTAGTAGTAATATTAGTAGTAGCAGTAGTGGTAGTAGTACCAGTAGTAGTAGCAGTTGTACCAGTAGTAGTAGTAGTACTGGTAGTAGTAGCAGCATCAGTAGTAGTAGTAGTAGTAGCAGTAGTAGTAGTAGTTCCAATAGTAGCAGCAGTAGTAGCAGTAGTAGTAGGTCCAATAGTAGTAGCAGTAGTAGTGGTAGGTAGTAGTAGTGGTACCAATAGTAGTAGAACCGGTAGTAGCATTAGTAGTAGTAGTGTCTGTCCACTAGCGAGAACTGTAGAGATGTGTTTAAGGTTTCAACTTGAAACATTACATCATAACAACAGCAGTATCCTGATGAACTTTGATTGATGAAGGTCAGCAAATAGAAAACAACAGTGTGACTGTGGTAAAATAATAACACTCCTATGTTTCTCTCACAGTGGAGGAAAATACAGTGGGATTCTCTCTAACTGGTCTCCTCTCTAACCCCTACACAAAACAGTTGTCTCTCTAACTGGTCTCCTCTCTAACCCCTACACAAAACAGTTGTCTCTCTAACTGGTCTCCTCTCTAACCCCTACACTGGATGGGGCCCATCCCTACCGGAGTTTCCCATCCTTCTGGTGCAGGGTTTGTCACTTAGTCTTCCACTATGGTATTCGGTCTCCGCCCTGGTCATCCCGTCTGGGCTATTCTCTCTTTGCTCCTCCTCTTTTTCCTTGCGGTTGTCATGTATTTGGTCGTTTTGGTTTTCTCGTCTGTTTTTTTTCCTGGTGTCTCTGCTGGCGTCGTCTGTTGCCCGTTTTTCTTGTTGTGTTCGCCGTGGGCGCGCGCCCTCCGTTCCCCCCCCTTCATGAGGGGGGCCGCATGGAAGTTTTAATCTCCAGCTCGTGGTTTTGGCTGTCGCTGCTTATTTCTTTGACTCTGTTGTACCTCCTCCGCTCGTGCGTTTTGGATGTCGCTTCTCTTTCTCTTTGCCTCTGTTGTCACTTCTCCCGTCCGTGGTTCTGGCTGTAGCTTCTTTATATTTGCCTCTTGTGGTCCATCCCTCCGCTAGTGACGATTCCTGGTGTAGCTTCTCTTATCATTTGACTCTTGTTGTCCAACATCCGCGAGTCAGTGTGTTTGCTCCGTGTGTGTGTTTTTGTGTTGCGTGGGAGGAGAGCAGCGCCCACAATCCCAGACTCCAGTGTTCCTCCCAGTGTGTCTGCGCTGGACTGGATGCTGTGGGGGGGATGGCGGTGGGGGGTGCAGCGGAACACATCCTGGGACAAGAGAGGAGTTTTGGGCCCCAGCGACTCTGCATGACCCGAGGCGTCAAGGAGCGCGGGGAGGTTGTGTGGGAGCGGCTGGTGCTGGTGGCATCGCCGACTGGTTTTGTCTGGATTTCTACTGGAGGGGTGAGACCGGTGTGGGGCTTGTGATGTCTGTTGCCGGGGCCACATTCTCTGGTCATACAGTGGATGCTCTAAGGGGGCGGAGTTGAGCGGGTTGCTGGAAGAGATAGCAGGATGTTTGGGGGGGTTGTTTGGGCACAACTGTGCGATTCTCTTTCCCACATGATGTGGCTGCAAAGCAGCGAGATTGAGGAAGTTTTCCCCAGCGGACGTTTCAGGACTCAGCAGCTTTGTGCAAAGTGGGGTAAGCGGTACCACGTCCCCCATTAGGAGGGTCATCAGGTACATCAGGTATCACGGTGCTGGATAGGTGAAAGTGAGATGGTGGTAGGCACAGAGGGGATTCTCTACAGAGTCGCTCCGGGGCAGAACGGTTAGGGGATGGAGGCGACAGATCAGAGGAGAGCGAGTGGAGAAGGACGAGGGAGCGAGAGAGACTTTGAAAAGAGAGCAGGTTGAGAAGGGCTGGCAGGATCTCTGAAGGAGGAAAGATGAGAGAATATCACGAAATCAAGAGAGATTAGAATTCCTTCAAGAAAGATACAGAATGGAGAGACAGTGAAAGAAGTAGAGGGGATGAGGAGAAGAAATAGTTGGAGAGGGAGCTGAGGGAAGTGATAGGAGGAGGAGATGGTGAGGAACGCTGGAGAGATGTGAAGAGAAGAGAGAAGAATGAGTATAGGAGGGAGTGGGGAGAGAACAAGGGAGATTATGAGGAGATGATGAGGACTATGAAGGAAGGCCAGAGTTGAGCAGAGAGAAACTTTCGATGAAGATAGTCGTAACTGAGTTAAGATGGAACATATGATTCACGGAAAAGATACAGAAGAGTTCAGCAACAAGATGGAGGGAAGAATAGACAGATGAAGGAGAAGGATTAGAGAGAGATAAGAGATGAAACGAACTCAGAGGAGGTCTTAATAACAGTGAGATGAGCAGGCAAATGTAGAGCGAGAGAGAATAGGAATTAGGAGGAGTAAGAGAGGAAGAAGATGAGTTGATGAGACACTGTTTTGTGTAGGGTTTAGAGAGGAGACAGTCTTAGAAGGAGCACTGTTTTTG
>NW_019946991.1:14201-25847 GCF_002910315.2 Salvelinus sp. IW2-2015 | reverse complement strand
AGGTAAAGGTTAGTTAGGGCAAGTGAAAAATAGTATTGAATGGGTCATAATTGTACTCTCAATTTCCCCACAATAGTTATAACAAGACTGTGTGTGTGTGTGTGGTGTTGTGTGTGGTGATTGTTGTGTGGTGGGTGTTGTTGGTGTGTCCATAGTGTGTGTTGTGGTCCATGTGGCTGTGTGTATTTAATACAGTGTTCACAGGTGCCATGTTGTGTGGCAGAAGCCTCTACTCTAGCGACGCCCCTTGGATCGTTGAGTTTCAGTTAGCCTTTTGTCCTCTAAATATCATTCAAACAAATCAACGGGAAAGTCGAGCTTTGAAACCGATTTGCCAGTCAATAATTGATGAGAGAATGAGTGACATGACTTTTAGAATTTCAGTCTTAACTTCCTGTAAGGATGCCGGCCGAGGACCACGCAGGAATGGTATCCTTGGCTATCATATATGGGGTATTCCACACACGAAGCTGCGGTGAACATAATGGAAAGTATGTATATTGTTTTGTATTTGAGAACTACGGGCACACAGCAAAGCAACACTTCCCAATGTTTAGCGAAAGGACCAAAAGCAGACAGTTAGACAAAAGGTCATCTCTGACAGAAGACATCATTACAAAAATATAATACGTGCTAGCTACCATAGTGTATTTGAATGCTATGATATTAGGCCAGGAAATCTTACCCTTATGAAAAAACATCTAGAATATTTCAACACACATCGCTTGATGTCACCCACTCTATATCACAATGTTGAACTAGACAGAGATCTGTAAAAATGGTCGTTGTAGCGCAGAACTGAATATACGTTATGTACAAATTCGGCATAACAAGTCATATGACCACTAAACAATAAAGCTCGTTAGTGACCCTTGGCATCCATGACCTACCGCTTATTGCCACCAAAGGATAATACGCACATGCATATTGAATTTATTCATTCATTTTCATTGATAATTATTCAGTCTCATCTAATCAAGAAATAGCATCATCTGCTAAATGATAATTAAAACAGCTACCAATACCAACACTGGTTGGGTTGCTAGTAAAGTCACAATAATGTTCCCTACCCTTGTACCATACACCAACTGCACAAAACCTGTCCTGGATGTGGAACAATTCAATATAAACTCAAGGAAAATACAGAAACTAAATATTAAATGTAATTAAAAACGGCCATTCAATATCTTATGTGCTTGTTTTCATTTAATTTTTTGTCAAGCTTGATCGACAAAAGACCATTTCGCCAGTTCCCAGTGAAAATAGAAGTTCAATACAGATACGGACCTGATGTCCTGCGAAGTAGCATAGTATAAACTATGATTTTTAGCCTAATGGCCTATAGCCTATATTCTCTAGTCCTTCTCGTAGTACACAGTTGCCATTATATCTATCAGATATATTATTTTGTAAAGATAGTGAAGCAAACTACTAACGCTTCACATTTACCTATTCCTCCTAAGATCAATGAACAAATACGTCAGAGATGATCATTATAAGAAAAAAAATCAAATGCAATTTATTGGTCGCATACACATTATTTAGCAGATTTATTGCTTGTTCCAGCTCCCAGACAGGCAGTAATATCTAACAATCACAACAATTACACACACATCTGAAAGTAAAATAATGGAATTAAAAATATATAAATATTAGCCCCAAAGTTATATACACTTAGTGGATCATCAAAACTCGTTTTTCAACCATTCAACACAATTTCTTGTTAAAAACTATAGTTTTAGCAAGTCGGTTAGACATACTACTTTGTGCATGACAACAATAATTTTTCCAACAAATTGTTCAGACAGACTATTTCATATAACTGCTTATCACAATTCCATGGTTCAGAATTTACATACACAAAGTTGACTGCCTCTTAAACAGCTTGGAAAATTCCAGAAAATGATATCATGGCTTTAAAAGCTTATTCTATAGTTCAATATACATCATTAGTAAAAATTGAGGTTACCTGGGATGTATTTCAGGCCTACCTATCAAACTCAGTCCTCCTTTGCGGACTCATTGAGAATAATCAAATGAAATCACCAAGACCTCAGAAAAAAAAAAAGAGTACCACGTCAGCTGTACAAACAATAGTACGCAAGTATAAAACACCATGGACCACGCAGCTGTCATACCGTCAGGAGAACGCGTTCTGTCCCTAGAAGATGAGCAGACTTTGCGAAAAAGGGGGCAAATCAATTCCGAGAACAACAAGCAAAACCTTGTGAAGATGCTGAGGAAACAGGTACAAAGTATCTTATATCCACAGTAAAACGATTCCTATATCTACATAACCCTGAAAGGCCGCCAAAACAAGAAGCAGCCACTGCTCCAAAACCACATAAAAGCCAACTACGGTTGCAACGGCACACTGAGGAACAAAGATCGTACTTTTTGGAGAAATGTCCTCTCGTCTGATGAAACAAAATAGAAACTGTTTAGCCATAATACCATCATTATGTATGGAGAAAAAGGGATCTTGGGCAAGCTGAAGAACCCATCCCAACCGTGAACACTGGGGTGCAGCATCATTTGTCTTGAGGCCAGAGAATAGGCATATATTAAGTCAAAGTCAAGGTATTTGCGATGCCATCACAAATCCCTACCTCAATCCATAGAACTTTGTGGCAGAACTGAAAAAAAAGCGTGTGCGAGCAAGGAGAACCTACAACCTACTCATTACACCAGCTCTGTCAGGAGGAATTTGGCCAAAATTCACCCCAACTTATGTGGAACTGGGGAAGGCTACCCGAAAGTTTGACCCAAGCTTAAACAATAAAGCAATTGCTACCAAATACTTATTGAGTGTATGAAACTTCTGACCACTGGGAACTGTGATGGAAAAAAGTAAAGCTGAAATAAATAATTCTCTCACTTTTAATTCTGCATTTCACATTCATTTAAAAAAATGTTGATCCTAAATCTACCTAAACAGATTTACTAGACTTAAATGTCAGGAATTGAAGACTGAGGAATGTATTTGGCTGAGGTATGTAATCCGACTTCAACTTCTTGTATTGCTGGTCTGTCATTGTCATATATATATAATGGATTTATAGACCATTATAGACAGTATGGGATAGAATATTTAGTAAATCTGTAGAATACGTAGAGAGTAAATAGTATAAAATAAACAAATAGTGAAATCTGATGCACTTTCACTAGAATACAGTATATACATAGAAATGGGTAAAACAGCATGTTAAAACAGGATGCCTTCACTAGAATACAGTTAGTAACATATGAAATGGGTAAACAGCATGTAAAACAGAGCCTTTGCCACTAGAATACAGTATAAACATATGAAATGGTTAAAACATATGTAAAACAGGGATGCCTTCACTAGAATACAAGTAGATACATTCATGAAATGGGTTAAACAGCATGGTAAAACAGGATAGTCCTTCACTAAATACAGGATAAACATATGAAAGGGAAAAAACAGCCAAGATGTAAAACTAATGGCCTCACTAATATCAGATATACATATGAAATAGGATTAAAACGCATGTAAAACATATACCTCACTAGAAACCATATTTAACATATGAAATGGGTTAAAACACAATGTAAAAACAGATGCCTTCACTTAGAATACAGATATAACATATGAAATGGGTAAACAGCATGTAAAACAGGATGCTTCACTAGATTATACCAGTTATATAACATATAAATGGGTTAAAACAGTAGTAAAACAGGATGGCCTTCAACTAAATACGTATTAAACATAATAAAATGGTAAAACAGGATTAAAACAGATAGCTTCACAGAAACAGTAATATCATATGAAATGGGTAACAGTATGTAAAACATATGCCTTCACTAGAATGACCGTATAGACATATGAAATGGGGAAAACAGTATGTTTAAAACATGCTTCACTAAATAACAGTATTAAACATATGAAATGGAGGTAAAAAACAGCATGTAAAACAGGATGCCTCACTAGAAACAGTATAAAACATATAAATGGTAAAACAGATGTTTAAAACAGGATCCTTTTACTAGAAACAGTATTTAAACATATGAAATGGGAAAACAGTATGTAAAACAGGATGCCTTCACATAAAATAACAGTATTACATATGAAATGGGGTAAAACAGCATGGTAAACAGATGCCTTCACTAGAATACAGTATAAACATATAAATGGGTTAAAAACAGTATGTAAACAGGATGCCTTCACTAGAATACAGTATATACATATAAGTGGGGTAAAACAGCATGTAAAACAGGGATGCCTTCACTTAGAATACAATATACATTAAAGGGCCTAAAACCAGCATGTAAAACAGGATGCCTTCACTAGAATACAGATAAACAATGAAATGGTAAAAACAGCATGTAAAACAGGATGCTTCCACTATAATACAGTATTATACATATGAAATGAAAAGAGTAAAACGATGCCTTCACAGAAAACCAGTATTATACATATGAAGGGTAAAACCGCATCCTAAAACAGGATGCCTCACCTAGAAACGTATAACATATGAAAGGGGGTTAAGAACATGGGCATGGGGGGTAAAACAGGATTGGCCTTCCACTAGATTACAGATTAAAACATATTAAATGGTTAAAACAGGTATGTGAAAACAGGATGCCTTCAACTAGAAACTAGTATATTACCATATGAAATGGGTTAAAACACATGTAAAAAGGATCCTACAACTAGAAACCAGTATATACATATGAAAGGTTAAAACCACATGTAAAACGGATGCCTTCACTAGAATACGTAATAAAACATGAGAATGGGTTAAAACAGCATTAATCCTAAAACTAACCCTAACACTGATTCTAACCTTAACCCTAAACCCCCTAGAAATAGAATTTGACCTTGAGGGGACTAACAAAATGTCCCCAGTTGGTCAAATTTTTGTTTGTTTACTATTCTTGTGGTGTCTTCTGGTCCAGTATAGTACAGTATAGTATAGTACAGTGTAATATAGCACAGTATAGTATAGTACAGTACCGTATAGTATAGTACAGTATAATATAGCATAGCACAGTATAGCATAGTACAGTATAGTACAGTATAATATAGCATAGTATAATACAGTACAGTATAGTATAACATAGTACAGTATAATATAGTACAGTATAATATAGTACAGTATAATATAGTATAGTATAACATAGTACAGTATAATATAGCACAGTATAATATAGTATAGTACAGTATAGTATAGTATAGAACAGTAAGGTATAACATAGTATAGTACAATATAGTACAGTACAGCATAGTACAGCATAGCATAGTACAGTATAGTATAACATAGTATAGTGCAGTATAGTACAGTACACTTCAGTATAGCATAGTATAGTATAACATAGTATAGTGCAGTATAGTACAACAGAGTACAGTATGGTATAACATAGTGCAGTATAGTACAATACAGTATAGTATAACATAGTAAAGCACAGTATAGTACAATACAGCATAGTATAGTACAGTATAGTGCAGTATAGTATACCATAGTACAGTACAGTATAGCATAACATAGTACAGTACACCATAGTATAGTACAGTATAGCATAGTATAACATAGTACAGTACAGCATAGTATAGTACAGTATAGTACAGTGCAGCATAGTATAGTATAGTACAGTATAGTACAAGATAGTACATTATGGTATAACATAGTACAGTATTGTATAACATAGTAAAGTACAGTATAGTACAGTACAGCATAGTGCAGTATAGTACAGCATAGTATAGTACAGTATAACATAGTACAGTGCAGTATAGTACAGTACAGTATAGTATAACATAGTACAGTACAGTACAGTACAGCACAGTATAACATAGTACAGTACAGTATAGTATAACATGGTATAGTACAGTATAGCATAGTACAGTATAGTATAGCATAGTTAAACACGTCTACAAAGTTACAGTTACAGCCACAATTACAGCTGGTTCCTCTCTAGGTTTCTTTCTAGGTTCCTGCCTTTCTCGGGAGTTTTCCATAACAACTGTGCTACAGCTACAATTACAGTTACAGTGACCAGCTACAGTTACAGCTACAGCTACATTCACAGCTACAGCTACAACTACAGTTACAGTGCCCAGCTACAGCTACAGCTACAGTTACAGCTAGTGCCCAGCTACAAGTCACAGTTACAGTAAGTTACAGTGCCCAGTTACAGCTACAGTTACAGGCACAGCTACAGCTACAGTTAAAGTGCCAGGCTACAGTTCAAGTTTACAGCTATAGGTACAGTTCCCAGCTTTACAGTTATACAGCGCCAGCTACAGGCTAGTTAAGCGACAATTACAGTGCCAGCACAGTACAGTCACAGTGCCCAGTACAGTTACAGTGCCCAGCTACAGTTACAGCTACAGTGCCCAGCTACAGCTACAGTCACAGCTATAGTTACAGTGCCCAGTTACATTTACAGCTATAGTTAGTGCCCAGTTACAGCTACAATTACAGTGCCCAGCCACAGCTACAGTTACAGCTATAGTTACAGTGCCCAGCTACAGCTACATACAGCTACAGTCACAGTACAGCTTACATCTTACAGTGCCCAGTTACAGCTACAGTTACAGCTACAGTACAGTCACAGTTCAGCTACAGCTACATTTACAGCTACAGTTATCAAGCTACTAACTAAGTTTACAGTGACCAGCTACAGTTACAGCTACAGACAGCTACAGTTACAGCTAGTCACAGCTACAGCTACAGTTACAGCTACAACTGTAGTTACAGTGCTCAGCTACAATTACAGCTACAGTTACAGCACAGTTACAACTATAGTGCCCAGCTACAGCTACAGTTACAGTTACAGCTACAGTTACAATTACAGTTACAGTTACAGCGACAGTGCCCACCTACAGTTACAGCTTCAGTTACAGTTACAGCTTCAGCTACAATTACAGTTACAGCTACAGCCTCAGTTACAGCTACAGTTACAGTTCCCAGCTACAGTTACAGCTGCAGTTACAGCACCCACTTACAGCTACAGGTACAACTACAGCACTCAGTTACAGTTATAGCTACTTTGCCCAGTTACAGCTACAATGCCCAGTTACAGTTACAGCTACCGTTACAGTTACAGCACCCAGTTACAGCTACAGTTACAGTGCCCAGATACAGCTACAATTACAGTTACAGCTACAGTTACAGATACAGCTAGTTACAGCTACAGTTACAGTTACAGCTTCAGTTACAGTTAAAGCTACACTTACAGTTACAGCTACAGTTACAGTTACAGCTACAGTTACAACTATAGTGTCCAGCTACAGCTACAGTTACAGCTACAGTGCCCAGCTACAGTTACAGCTACAGTGCCCAGCTACAGTTACAATTACAGCTACAGTTACAGCGACAGTGCCCAGCTACAGTTACAGCTACAGTTACAGTTACAGCTTCAGCTACAGTTACAGTTACAGCTACAGCGACAGTGCCCAGCTACAGCTACAGTTACAGCTACAGTTACAGCTTCAGCTACAATTACAGTTACAGCTACAATTACAGGCCTTGCTCTGCAAGAGCGCGGCTTTTTGTGGAGCGATGGGCTACGATGCTTGGGTGACTGTTGTCGAGGTGTGCCAGAGGGTCCCTGGTTTGCGCCGGGTCGGGGCGAGGGGACGTACTAAAGTTAAACTGTTACATTGATGCTGTTGACCCGGATCACTGGTTTGCTGCGGAAAAGGAGGAGGTCGAAAGGGGGGTGAGTGTAACCGATGTGAAATGGCTAGCTAGTTAGCGGTGGTGGGCGCTAATAGCGTTTCAATCGGTGACGTCACTCGCTTTGAGACTTGAAGTAGGTGTTCCTTGCTCTGCAAGAGCCGCGGCTTTTGTGGAGCGATGGGTAACGATGCTTCGGGGTGACTGTTTCGAGGTGTGCAGAGGGTCCTGGTTTGGCGGGTGGGGCGAGGGGACGTACTAAAGTTAAACTGTTACATTGATGCTGTTGACCCGGATCACTGGTTGCTGCAGGAAAGAAGAGGAGGAGTCGAAAGGGGTGAGTGTAACCGATGTGAAATGGCTAGCTAGTTAGCGGTGGTGCGCGCTAATAGCGTTTCAATCGGTGACGTCACTCGCTTTGAGACCTTGAAGTAGTGGTTCCTTGCTCTGCAAGGGCCGCGGCTTTTGTGGAGCGGTGGGTGACTGTTGTTGATTGTGTGCAGAGAGTCCTGGTTCGCGCCCGGGTCGGGCGAGGGGACGGACTAAAGTTAAACTGTTCACTAGCTAACAACACTACAGTAACAATCAGCATAGATACAAGCTAGCTTGCAAGCTAACTAACAACACCTAGCTAAGCTAAGCTAACTAACACAGGACCAGCCAAGTTAGCTGCGTTTTTCCTGCTTGCAATTGGCTGTGGACTTGGGTGTGGGCAGGTGCTGCCTGTCAGGCATTGTTCAGGGCTTAAATGCCCACGAGCGCATTGTGATCAATGCAGCCACAGGGCTCCTTGATGAGGTGGTTATCATGCATCTGAACAATAATGTGATGTGGATGGGATGCTTTGATTGTCTTGTGATCTCGAAAAAAACTTTTATTATGTAGTGTCATGAGATAAATAGTAGATATGAACGATTAAAATATATAATATGAATCTATTTAAACAAGAAAGATAATATTTTGATTGCTGGACTTCCATACCATTAATTACAAATTGTCTTATCAAGACCAGGGGGAAATATCCCTGCATGTCCTAGAAGATGAATGGTATATTATTATTTTGCCATTTAAGGTGAAACTTTGAATGAAGAATAGGCCTGCTACTCTATGTTCTTATGATACTGTAAGTATTTTACATCTCACGCCTTAGGGTTCTGATGCTCCTGATAGGTTTTATTTAATTGGGGTCAGGAAGAGTGGTAACCACATACCGCATCGTATGCTATTCAGATCTAGGAAGCTCTGAATGTTTTCAACGTGTAAACTGGTTGAATGCGGCATGTGTTTAACATCCGGTAGCAAGTCAGAAATGTCAGAGTTCGACTAGCACGTGACCGGCGGTAGCCTACGAGACAACAAAATGGCAGCTGTTTGCTATCAACGTAAGATCAGAAAATGACTTTTTGTTGTTGGTTGTTGAATCAAGCTAATTTTAGCAGGCAGGTGCTGTAACCTTCCGCTATAAGAAGCAGTGACTAACACGGTGCTGTCTCATGGGAGAGTTCCAAGTCTTCATTGTAATCCACGGAAATTTGTGAAATTTTAACCATGTTTGAGGCTATACGGTGTTTGAATCATGTACGGTCATTTACAAACACTGGAGTAAAAACGGCTCATATTTTTGGCTTCTGATGGGTATCGACAGTTGAAATAAGCCCCCTCTTTTTTGTCAAAAGAGGGCCCCCATGTGTTTTAAAATTAAGTCAAAATGGATGTAGCACTAAGGATGATAGTTTTAACAATTAACACTCAAGTTACAATGACTTTTGTCGTGTTTTATTTGAAAGCTTTTCCTGAAGCATGACTGAAAGATTCAACAGGAGGTCCAATCATGTTCCTGCTGAGGGACAGCCATCTGACACATGTACAGTTATGACACCACAAACAAATTGGGTTTTTACTAATGACTCTCAATGCTAGATTCACACAAGACAATCACCAATGCATGGCAGCACACAACCTGGGGGTATTGCGATGGGTTTGGGTATGTTGAGGTTGCTATACATCTTCTTGGTGTCTGAGGGATACTTTAACTGTAGAGGATTCCTTGATGTGTTCTCATCTATCCATGGAGCACGTGTCAATCGTTTTGCTGATTGGTCGACGTGACTTGTGATCAAGAACCATGGGACAGCTATCCACTTTGATAACCTGTTTGTAGCTGTAACTGTAACTAGGCACTGTAACTGTAATTGTAGCTGTAACGACTGGGCATGTAACTGAATGCTACTGGTAATGGAACTGTAACTAACTATAGGGCTGTAACTGGGACTGGGTACATGTAATTGTAGCTGTAACTGATCGTGTACTTAAGCTGGGCACTGTAACTGTACTGTAATGCTAACTGTAGTTGGGCACTGTAACCGTAACTGTAACTGGGCAATGTAACTATGTTAAGCTGTAAGAGCTAACTGTAGCTGGGCACTGGTAGAACTGTAACTGATGCGTAACTGTAGCTGTAACTGTAGGTGTAGCTGGGCACTGTAGCTGTAACTTTAGCTGTACTGTAGCTGTAGCTGGGGCCACTTAACTGTAACTGTATGTGTAACCGGGCATTGTAACTGTAACTGTGTGGACGTGGTAGCTGTAACATGTAACTGTAGCTGTGCTGTAGACTGTAAGCCGGGACTGTAGCTGTAAACATGTAGCTGGGCACTGTAACTGGCATTGTTTAACTGTAGCTGGTATACTGGGCAGCTGTAACTGTACAGCTGTAACTGTAGCTGTAGCTGGGCACTGTAGCTGTAACAGTAACTGTAGCTGTACGCTTGTGAGAAACTGTAGCTTGTCTGGCGCTGTAACATGTAATGTAGATTGTAAGCTGAAGTTGTACTGTAAGCTGAAGCTGTAACTGTAGCATGTTAAGCTGTAGCTGGGCACTGTCGCTGTAGCTGTAACTGTATGTATGTAGCTGAAGCTGAATGACTGTAAACTGTAGCTGGGCACTGTCGCTGTAACTGTAACGGTAGCTGTAATTGTAAGCTGTATGCTGGGCACTGTAGAGTCTGGCGTAACTGTAGCTGTAGCTGGACACTATAGTTGTAACTGTAGCTGTAGCTGTAGCTGTAACTGTAACTGTAACTGTAGCTGTACTGTAACTGTAAGCTGTAACTAGTGTAACTGTAGCTGAAGCTGTAGCTGTAACTGTAGCCTGTATCTGGGCATGTAACTGTAGCTGTGCTGTAACTAGCTGTAACTGGAGACTGTGGTAACTGACTGTAGCGTGTACTGGGCATGTAAGCTGGTAGCTGTAACTGGTAGCTGTAATGTTGTAGGCTGTAATGTAACTGACAAGCTGTAACGGTAAATGGGCAACTAGTCGTGTAACTGTAACTGATAGCTATCTGTTTAATGTAGCTGTAAGTGGGTTTGGTGTGTGGATGTGGGAGAGAGGTATCATCTTCCTGGTGGATGTGGAGGAGAGGTATTGGTGGATGTGGGAGGAGGAGGGGGGGTATTGGTGGATGTGAGGAGAGGTAATCTGGTGGAATTTGTGGAGGGCAGGGGGTATCTCTGGCGTGGATTGTGGAGGAGAGAGAGGTGAGGAGGGCGAGGAGGAAGGAGGAGAGGGAGGGCGCGAGAGGGAGGAGGTAGGGGTATCTGTGGATGTGGAGGGGTCAGAGAGGTATTCTGGTGTGGTTTTTTATGTGAGGGGGAGGAGAGGTATTGGTTGGATGTGGAGGGAGGTGAAGAGTATCTGGTGGATTTGTGGAGGGGAGGGAGGTTCGTGGTGGGATGTGAGGGAGTGGAGGTATCTTATGGTGGATGTGGAGAAGAGGTATTCTTTCATGGTGGATTGTGGAGGAGAGGAGAGGTATCTCTGGTGAGTGTGGTGGAGGAGAGGAGAGGGTATGCTGGGGATGTGGAGAGAGGAGAAGTGTAGATTCTGGTGATGTTATGGGAGAGGAGGGTATCCGGGTGGATGTGGTGGGAAGAGGGTATTGGTGGATGTGGGAGAAGGATTTCCTGGTGGAATGTGGAGGAAAGGGGAGAGGTGAGTATC
>NW_019946991.1:0-14176 GCF_002910315.2 Salvelinus sp. IW2-2015 | reverse complement strand
GGGTCAATGCAGATAGTCCAGATAGCTATTATGGAGCTAAGAGACGTATTAGAGCGAAATAATATACATACGCTAGTCCTATAAGGACCTTGAGAGGTCAGGGAGAAGGCATGTCAAGAGGTCCTCTGAGCTTATGCTTACAGAACTTGGCGACTAGCCAACCCATGTACACGAGACTTGCCGTCGAGCGAAGACAAACAGAAGAACATACCAGTACAGGACAGCAAGACGAGTAACTGAAGAAACCCAATCTAAATGACTATGAGATAGCTGATCTTTTACCAATTTCAGCACATCCTCCCTAGGACAACCGCGCAGGATATAGAAGTCCGAGACTAGCCTGGCATGAACTCGACTTAAACTAGCTAACGACCCTACGCCACCTACCCCAACGGCCTGAGGCCCAATGTAGCGCCATCGCGGTATCAACAAACCCAGCGCCACCAGCGCATGCATAGTTAAATGCCATAAACAACTAACTTGATGCACCAACCATGACAAGTGTACTACTCTTTAACTAGCGACACAGGTTGCTTCTGTGAGCACCAAGCGATCAATAATACACAGAAACACAACCATAAATATTATCAAATCAATTACCCATAGAGAATTCCTCAATCTCTAGGAACACAGACAAACCAGACAAATCCAAATCCTGAGTCCCGCACAGTATCGCTAAACCAAAAAGCATCTAAGGCACTTGGGACATGGTCATAAATGAGCACCACTCTCAAGATCATACATAGACCAGTAGCTATCAATGCGATGCAAGACAATGCACGCCAATCCAATAAGTATACAACGCGCATTCACCACTAATGCAACCTAGCCACCAGCCATTATCGACCATAGATCTCACCTTCGTTAAATACCACTCAATACTAAGAACATCAACCCGCACAACGCCATTAATTGTACACACGAGTACGCTCCTTTAACAAAGCTTCTGCGAAGTCTCAGATGCTCGCCTAAAAGGAGCGTTATTCAATAGACATAATTGTATCCAAGCCCTTCTGGCTCGTACTAATGACAAGACAAAACTCAATCTTTTATCTAAGCGTTCATGAGCACGAACCTAAGTAGGGCACCCATTTATTTACACAAAATCTATTTCCTTTCCTAAGAGTATGAACCTATCCTCTCACCTTAACTTAAGCCAACACCAGCGAGAGAATAACGCCCGATGGGGTACCACAGATCTACCTAACATCATTAGCCCAATGACTATGCGAGAAAACACCCATGATCTGGTGAAAACCATCCTCACCCTAACATTATGTCCATATTTCGAATATGTACATGTCGAAATGGAGTAGTCCCATCCACCTAAGTACCAAGAACAAATACAGAATGTCATACTAGACTAGGCCACAGCATCAACACTAATGACACAACAGCTACGCAGATCAACATGTCCACGACCAGCCACTCATCCTCATCCTAAGAGTACATCCCTACAAATGTGCGAATTCAGTTTACACTAATTTACACAAATGTAAAGCACTCTAAGAACTATACAATCCCACAGAAGGTATAGACAAGAACACAACCAGTATCTGGCAAACAATCAGTTTCACTAACGAACAGAAAAACCGTAGCTAACCAACCAACCGACATTAGACTATAATATCTACAATACATTTCGAGATTCGTGTAACCTCAGCCAGCCCGCTAATGCCCAACTAACTAGAGAGCACGTCTCACACTCTATCGAGCAGTCTAACGATCAACAACCCCAGCTTCATGCAGACGAGCTAGATCCCTGACAGAATAGCCGCATGTTCCCAACATGCATATCAATTACAACAGGACAACCTTGTAATAACAGTTATGTCTATCCGGAATTACCTATTATCACCCTATGCTTTTAAGCGTATTTGGAGGCCAATACATTGGATCAGTCGAACAAGTAGGGATGGTGGATACAGATGGATCGAACCCTATATCAGTAAACAGACCTCCATATTTGGAACCAAGAACAGACTCAACAAGGTAAAACAACAAGAAAGAACAAAATGACAACACATTTATTATAGCAAAACCATAAAAGACCACGAGTCAATAGTATCAACCAACTATTCAAGACAACTTTCCAAAAGGATCCTTCAACGATTGCAGTCAAGCAAAACAACACCTCAAAGACAACTATCATAGACCACTGACGCTACTCATTCAGTGACCGCAACACAGAACAAAGCACAAGTTACAGCTGACATTGTCAGGAGGAGCATAAGATCACTTAGAGCTCCAATTGCACCCAGCACCGATATCCGAACAGCCCCCAAGATATATATACTCACACAGAAGCTATGAAGCCCAACAACACCCTAAGGGTCTCAAAACGAACCATCCAACCCGTGTCAAACAGAGCAGCAATCACAGGTGAATCCCAGAGTCTTGTCAATAGTGGTACGAATTCGCGTAGCGAACAAACAACCACAACGTACAAGACAAACGAGCTAGATTAAGCGAAGAAAGACCGACATTGGCTGGTGAAGAATCCTGCGCCCTTGAGGTCTGAAAGTACAAGAGACCCATCTTGACCGAATTATTCCGATCGATATTATTCCATCTACGGTGAGATCGCAGAAAATAGCACAGACCAAACAGAAGACAACACAGCACACGTGCCACAACGGAGATCAATCCCCGCAATGTGTAGAGCGACTAGCGCAGACCGTGAAAGACCATGAAGGCCGGAAGAGGCGATCAATGACTGAAGCGGGTGAGGTATGCTGTCTGACAGGTACTGTGAATTAATCCTTCGAGACATCAAGTCACACACCAATAGCACACACATTGGCTACCACATCTTGCGGAATACTGCCAAATCTAGATATTGCAAACGCTTCCAACAGGACAATGACACCCACCCCAAATATCAAGAGTATAGACGCTAGCATCACAGAATGACCTGAGCCCCAACAATCAACCTATCACTCAAACAATCCTGAAGAATGTTAGAGAGATTGACTGCAGATGGAAGAAAAAGCATCCAACAAACAGATGTCAACTAATGGTGGCGAAACTCATCAAGAACTGTATGAGAAAAACATTCACTCATGAAGCTGATTGAGAGAATGCCAAGAGTGCGCAAGCTGTCGTCAAGGCAAGGGAGGCTACTTTTAGAATCTAAAAATCTAAAATATAATTTGATTTGTTTAAACAGTTTTTTGATTACTACATGATTCATAGTGTTATTTCATAAGATGAATTCATTCACTATTATTACGACATAGTTAGAAATATAATAAAATTAAAGAAACAGTATATCTATGATGAATAAATAAACATAAATTCCTTGCTTTATGATCGAATACAACTTTTATCATCAAATGATACAAAATAAAAAGTTGTTTTGTGAGATCACAGAACACTCTATAAATAGGAGACTGTGGTATTTGACGATGGATTGACAAGTATGGCTGAGGCAGCAGAGCCACAGGGAGTCATCACACATGTATTTTTATCTAATTACTACACCAAGGATTGATCAACGACTTCCGCGAAGTTGTCCACTCTCCTGTTCAGAGGCGGTTCGGCCGTCGACGTCACCGACCTTCTAGCCATCGTTATCCAGTTTCAATTTTCCATATGAGTCTTTGTCTTGTCTATACATCACACGGAGCTGGAATTATCCAATCCAGCAACAAATAATACAGAAGTGTAGTGCCTATTGTACACCCCTCGTTTGCCCAAAGTCATGTGTCCTTTGCACGGAAAATTGCCCTACGCATTGGTACCCAGTTACCAGTAGCGAAGTTAATGTGTCGGTCCGTGCGCACGAGTTAGGTAAACACAACACATTATCAACGTTAACTAATTGAAATAATAATTTGTGGCTCTCATTAGACGACTACCTAGGTATGACAGCTGGTATAAAAACCGACCATAATCGAATTAATCACACAAGGTTCAATCTCACCCGCCCTGCGAGGCTATTCCCTGTCCGAATCCGAAGTCACCACACCCAATATCACAATATGAGATATGTAGAGTTGTTATCATTCTATCGGTAAGACAGCCTTATCAGACCATGATTATGCATTCTGTAGATCGTGTAGACTCAAATTTATCCAGCTATATAAACTATTTGTGGCAATTTATCAAAGTCTCAACTACCTGATCAAATGCGATGCGTAAAAAGCGTCATGGGGCAAGGGCCATGGCGTCCCCTTACAGAGAGCCCTCAATGTAGCAATTCATAATAGACCCTACGGTGGAATCACAGTCAGGCCGTACCATAAGGAACATGACCAGCCTCAAAAATTATACTGAATCAACACAATGAACTGACCAACCCAAAAGTACCAACTAGCAACGCGAATTGAACAATGAGACCACAGAACACTATGAACAGCATAATACTTTGGACTCTTAGTTTGTTATGATGCAAACACACGAGAGAGCAAAGCAGGCATCTCTTCTTTCTGTAGTACATAATGTTTAATACCATAGCCTATGGTTGAAGTAAAGCTAGCGATAAGCTAAGCAACATATGTGAGAATCATACATCAAGTAAGGAAGGAACAAAAACCAATGATCATTGATGAGACCAGAGAATAACTTTAAACGCTTACAAGACAAGCAGAATACCGCACCGACTGCACATTCCTGAAACCAGATAGGCGACTACGATGAAAATTACAAATTATCGCAGCCCTATCCACACCTTAGCTTGATCCTAGTCAAATACAGAGCAGCACCCATAAAGACGTGACTACAAGTACAGGAAACATCACAATGACCTCAGCCTTTCAGTAGAAGTACAATCGACTACCTCATCCCTCAAAACGTGAGAACAAAAGAAACTGAAAATCGTGACCACAAAAAAGGCGGCACAAACAAGGAGCCACGCACATAAACAATCGACCGGGGCTAGTGAGGGATCGAAAGATTACAATTGCAAAGACCTGCCAAAATAGAAGCATTACTCCCTGAGTGCGAGGATATGCATCGCCTTTAAGACACTATGTGACATAAATAAGTCTGACCTGGAAAAGACGCCTACCTTATGAAACGAAGTTCTAAAAAAGGCCGCAGTACCTGACGAATATCAGCCTAACTGAGGGCGAAATTTGATCTGATCAGCCTGCAGGAATGGAGATTATACTCACAAATGATTAGTTTAAATATATCATCCACAATACAATACTACGAAGGTACCCATTATCAATTATACATCAAGATATCAGTCATGGCAGCCTACAGAGCACCAGCATATCATAACAAGCATAGACTAACACCGACATCACGTACCTAGCTGAACACCAAACACAGCATGAGGAGTGGAACAAAGCTAGCCTACGACAAGCATAACACCAGCCAGAACCACTAACTACAAGATGAACAACGGCTATGTTTAAGCAGAGGGTGAAATGCTCAGCCTGATTCCGCCAAGCGAAGCGACAATAGGTCGCGCTCAAGTAGCGAATATATCAACATCGGGAGAAATGCTCAGCGTCGCTCGTGAGAAGTGCCTTGAAGAGTTAAATTAGCCTGGTATCCTACGTCGGATCTGCAACAGAGACGACGGTTGTTGCGTGGAACGTATGATGCGAGTGTCAGCTAGGTGATGGTTGGATAGAGCTGGATGGGCTTTGTAACATGCGAACTTGTTGAGGTTCGCATCGCGCCCGTCCCGCTGGTTGCATACGCAGGGTTACCAACTCGATGCACAGAGACTATCAAAAACACCAACCACACTCCACCATCTTTCCATCATAGACAGCCCCCGGGGCCCTGAGGGCAGGTCCATCTGAGCGTGAAAGAGCTCAAACAGCCTACTCTATATCTACCGATAAAGCTTCACTGACCCAAAAGACCGCTGCTTCGCAGAACCTCCCGACCCCTCGCGACATCTATCAAGGTGCTAGAACTGTTACAGTTCTATGATGCATATAGTTGTAACGCGGAAGCGCACTCACCCGCAACTCGGTAAGCCTATAGGCGATAAAGAGGCCAAGGTTCCGAAAAGAGGGTGACGTGTAACCGATGTGACAAGTGGCTAGCTAAGTTCGGAAAGCAAACAGGGGAGAGGCATTGCGTGTATTCAGTTAGTATCTTTTGACGGCATCCTCACCCTCTTCTTAGCGTTCGAAACCTCTCCTGTGATGTTGTGCCCCCCGACTAACTAAGCGTCACATGCAAGTCACAACGCATAAAGCCAGGGGTCAACAACGACAACTCGCGATGAAGGACCATTGGAGAGTAGTGAGTTTCTCGCAAGTCCGGCCGCCAGCCTTTTGTGGAGCCCTGCGTGGCTGACCTCTGTTTGTTGATGTGTGCAGAGGCTTTACAACCGACTTCGGAGGGCCCAATAAGCGAGGCACGCCATACTAAAGTTTAAAAACTGTTACACTAGATAAAACAACAAGCAACAACTACCTTCACCAACCTATACACTACAATCAACAGGAATCAATCAGCATCGGAACCACAACTAGAGCTCTGCAAGACTAGAGTGGATCTATACACACACTAAGCACTAAGCTAACTAGCTAACTCACAAGACCAGCCAAGTTAGCTGCGTTTTTCCTGGCTTGCAAATCTCTTGGACTTGGGTGCTGCAGGCACCTGTCAGGCAATGTTCAGGCTTAAATGCCCCATGAGCGCATTTGATCAATGCACCACAGGGCTCCTTGATGAGGTGGTTATCATGCATCTGAACAAAATAATGATGCTGTGGTACTTTGATTGTCTTGTAATCCGACAAAATAACTTTTATTATGTAGTGATCATGAGATAAATAAGTAAGAACTCGATATAATAATATATATAATGAACTTGATTTAACAAAGAAATATATATTTTGATTCGCTGGACTCCATACCATTAATTACAAATTGTCTTATCAAAACCAGGGGGAAATACCCTGCATTGTCTCATATTTGAATGAATGGCATATATTATATTATTTGCCATTTTAAGGTGAAACTTTGAATGAAGAATAGGCCTGCTACCTCTATGTTCTTATGATACTGTAAGTATTTTACATTCATCAGCCTTAAAGGTTCTGATGCTCCTGATAGGTCTTTATTTAAGTGGGGTCAGGGATAGCGTTAACCCATACCGCATCGTATGCTATTCAGATCTAGGAAGCTCTGAAATGTTCTAACGTGTTAACTGGTTGAATGCGGCATGTGTTTAACTACATCCGGTTAGGCAAGTCAGGAATGTCAGAGTTCCGACTAGCACGTGAACGCGGTAGCCTACGAGACAACAAAAATTGCAGCTGTTTGCTATCAACGTAAGATCAGAAAAATGACTTTTTGTTGTTGTTGTAATCAAGCTAATTTAGCAGGCAGGTGCGTGTAACCTTCCGCTATAAGAAGCCAGTGTTAACCACGGTGCTCCATGGGAAGTTCCAAGTCTTCATTGTAATCCACCTGAAATGTATAATTTTAACCATGTTTTGAGGCTATACGGTGTTTGATAACATGTACGTCAATTACAAACACTGGAGTAAAACAGCTCATATTTTTGCTTCTGATGGGATACGACAGTTAAATAAGCTCACGAGGCATTTATAAATTAAGTCCCAAAAATGGATGTAGCAACTAAGGATGATAGTTTTAACAATTACACCTCAAGTTACAATGACTTTGCTGTTTATTGAAAGCTTTTCCTGAAGCATGACTGAAAGATTCAACAGAGGTCAACCATGTTCCCCTGAGGGACAGCCATCTGACACAATGTCCAGTTAATGACACCACAAACAAATGGTTTTTACTAATGACTCTCAATGCTAGATCACCACAAGACAATCACCAATGCATGGGCCACAGACAACTCCTGGGGTATTGCGAGAATGGTTGGTGATTGAGTTGCTATACATCTTCTGGTGTCTGAGGGATACTTTAACTGTAGAGGATTCCTTGATGTGTTCTCATCTATCCATGGAGCACGTCAATATTGCTGATTGGTCGACGTGACTTGATCAAGAACCATGGACAGCTATCCACTTTATCTACCTGTTTGTAGCTGTAACGTAACTAGGCACTGTAACTTAATTGTAGCTGTAACTGGGCACTGTAACTAACTGAAGCTGTAACTGGGAACTGGATACTAACTATAGCTGTAACTGGGAACTGTAACTGTAATTGTAGCTGTAACTGGGCACTGTAACGTGTAGCTGGGGCACTGTAACTGAGCTGTAACTGTAACTGTAGCTGGGCACTGTAACCGTAACTAACTGGGCACTGTAACTGTAACTGTAGCTGTAACGAAGCTATAGCTGAGCTGTAACTGTAGCTGGGCACTGTAACTGTAACTGATGCCGTAACTGTAGCTGTAACTGTAGGTGTAGCTGGGCACTGTAGCTGTAACTTTAGCTGTAACTGTAGCTGTAGCTGGGCACTGTAGCTGTAACAGTAACTGTAGCTGTAACTGGCATTGTAACTGTAACTGTAGCTGGGCACTGTAACCGTAACTGTAACTGTAGCTGTAGCTGTAACTGAATCTGTAGCTGGGCACTGTAGCTGTAACTGTAGCTGGCACTGTAACTGTAACTGATGCCGTAACTGTAGCTGTAACTGTAGGTGTAGCTGGGCACTGTAGCTGTAAACTTTAGCTGTAACTGTAGCTGTAGCGGGCATTGTAGCTGTAACAGTAAACTGTAGCTGTAAACTGGGCTATGTGTAACCAAGGGGAACCACTACTTCAAGGTCTCAAAGCGAGTGACGTCACCGATTGAAACGCTATTAGCGCGCACCACCGCTAACTAGCTAGCCATTTCACCTCTGTTACACTAGCTTGTTATCTATGCTGGTTGTTAGCTAGGTAGTATTGTTAGCTAGCTTGTTATCTATGCTGGTTGTTAGCTAGGTAGTATTGTTAGCTAGCTTGTTATCTATGCTGGTTGTTAGCTACCATAACTGATATATAATTATAAGGGACACTTCATGTTTTGTGGATAATATTTAAACTTACAGTGAGTAAACTCCATTCCTGCCAGGCTGATCAGATTCAATTTCAGCCTCAGAGGCTGATACGTCAGGATGCTGCCTTTTAGACCGTTTCATAGGTAAGGCTCATTCCAGGCAGRTTAACWGTCAAAGTGCTTTAAAGGCAGATGCATATCTGATCCAGGGAGTAARCTCTATTCCTGGCAGGCTTGAACTTGAAACTCTCRACCCGCTYCACTACAGCCCCGTCGATGKTAATGGGGGCCTGTTTGGCCCGCCTTTTCCTGTRGTYCACGATCAGCTCCTTTGTCTTGCTCACATTGAKGGAGRGGTTGTTGATTCATTACCTATGAAAGCCTAGGCAGAWTCCTGACTTATCAGCCGCTGAGGCTGCTATTGAATCAGATCAAGCTATGAGGCTGAAATTGAATCTAACCAGCTTGTCAGGAATTGAGCTCACTGACTCTGTAAATTGAAATATTATCCATAAAACATGGTGTCCCTTAAAATGATACACAAATCAGTTACGCAAGCTATCAACCAGCATGGATAACAATACTACCTAGCTAGCTAGCTCTCTCACTCACAAGACAAGCTAAGTTAGCTGCATTGTTGCTTGCATGCAATTGGCTGTGGTCTTGGGGGTGGCACACAGCCTGGGAGACAGTACTGCCTGGCAGGCCTCATTCAGGGTTTAAATGCCCCATGAGGGCTTAGATGCCCCAGAGCTTTTAGCTCATGATAAGGGACATTTAAATTGCTAGCATTCTAATTTATGAACTGATAATGAGCTCCAATCACAAATGAAAACATGATGTTAGYATAAAATGTACCATCCCTGTAATGGGTGTGTGTTGGTGGCAGGGAAGTCAGGCGCAGGAGAACGAACTTGGTATAAASGGAATCGTTTAATAAGTGCTCACAAACTCCAAAAACCAAAATATACAAAATAATAAAAGTGGGTACAAAACCCGTTCAACACCGACACATAACTTGTACGTAACATACAAACAAACAATCACCGACAAAACATGAAGGGAAACAGAGGGTTAAATACACAACATGTAATTGATGGGATTGAAACCAGGTGTGATGTAAGACAAGACAAAACCAATGGAAAATGAAAAATGGATCAGCGATGGCTAGAAGGTCGGTGACGTCGACCGCCGAACACCGCCCGAACAAGGAGAGGGACCAACTTCGGCGGAAGTCGTGACAATCCCTTAGTGTAGTAATTAATAAAAACATGTGTGATGACCCACTGTGGGCTCTGCTGCCTCAGCCATACTGTCAATCCATCGTCAATACGTCCACACTCCTATTTATAGAGTTTGTCTCGTGATCTCGACAAAACAACTTTTGTTATTTTGTGATCATGAGATAACAAAGTTGTGATCTCGACATAAAGAAGGAATTTATTTATTTATTCATACATAGAATATACTGTTCTTTTCTTAAATTTTTATATTTTTTCTACATTGTAGAATAATAGTGAAGACATCAAAACTATGAAATAACACATATGGAATCATGTAGTAATCAAAAAACTGTTAAACAAATCAAATATATTTTAGATTTTAGATTCTTAAAGTAGCCTCCCTTGCCTTGACGACAGCTTTGCGCACTCTTGCATTCTCTCAATCAGCTTCATGAGGATGCTTTTCCAACAGTCTTGAATGAGTTCCCACATATGCTGACACTTGTTGTGCTTTTCCTTCACTCTGCATTCCAACTCATCCTAAACCATCTCAATTGAGTTGAGTCAGGTGATTGTGGGCAGGTCATCTGATGCAGCACCATCACTCTATTTATGGCAAATAGCCTTAACAGCCTGGAGGTGTGTTTTGGGTCATTGTCCTGTTGAAAGCGGCAAATCAGATGGGATGGCATATCGCTGCAGAATGCTGTGGTAGCCATGCTGGTTAAGGGGTGTGACTTGAAGTTCTAGGCCCGAGACCTTTCCAACTCAGAGGAGGCCGCCGTCCAACCGCAGCAGCAGCAACCCCCACAGTGTCCATACACCTCCTCCTCCATCGTCACGGTGGACCCACAACCTGCGGAGATCATACGTTCACACTATTCTGCATCTCCCAGAGAAACACAAGACAAAAAATCTCAGATTTGTACTCATTCAGACCGCAACGGGCAGATTTGCCACCCCAATCTTCTTCTTTCGTTATTAGTGTTCTTTATAGTGGTTCTTTGCAGCAATTCGCCCCTGAAGCCCTGATTTCACTCACAGTCTCCTCTGAACAGTTGATGTTGAGACATGTCTGTTTAACTTGTTTCAACTTCTGCTCAAAGTATTGAATTCTGGGGAGCTGCAAATCTTAGGTGCCAATTGACCTCTAATGGGAACTTATTGTCCCCCCGCAGCAGAGGTAACTCGGTCGGGTCTTGTCTCCCTTTCTCGTGCGCGGTCTCATCGCGAGCAGGCCAGCCTGTCTTCCTATCATAGCTTGCCAACTTTCCATTCGTGCCGTGACCGCGCATTTTGAATGGTTTTGACACGACCTCGCACTTGAAGCAATACTTTTCAAAGGTTCTTGAATGTTAATCTTTATTGGCGATACTTTAAGTTCACATAATAATGGACTGTCATGTCCTTCTCTTATGTGGTTTTTATTCTGAGCGTGCTTCTTTTTGCCAAAAATGGACTTGGTCTTCTTTACCAAATACGGGCTATTTTATCCTGTAAACCATATAACTCCTACGTGTTGTCACAAACACCAGACTGATGGTCGACTCAAACGCATTAAAGATAGGTAAATAAAACTTCGCCAAAATTTAATAACTTTTAACAAGGTACACCTGTTATTGAAGATGCAATTGAAAACTGCAATTCCAGGTGACTAACCTCATGAAGCTGGGTTGAGAGAATGCAAGATGTGAAAAGCTGTCATCAGGCAAGGTGGCGACTTTAACGGAACTCAATATTAAAAGTACTATATAAATTTGTTTTAAAATAACAACGTTTTTGTTTAACTACATGATTGGTTCCAATATGTGTTTTATTTCTTCAATCTGTTGTGAGTAGTCTTAAGTAGGTATTGTACGAACATATCGTACCGAAAACTAGAATGTAAATGGTCACCACTTCTTTACTCTGATATGCCGTGCAATTACTACAACTTCGTTTTTGCCTGCGATTTTCGCAGCTGGGGGTGTTGCGCCGTGTTCGTTTGTCCCATACTGGTTTTGCCACGTGTTGCCGTGCGCGTGCACTCTCCATCTTGGAGCCTTGCTCTTCTGGTTCCTGGACCTTTCGTTGTGTGCGCTCTTCCTGTGGGCCGTGGCCTTCCCCTTGTTGCGCCGTGCCGTACCTAATATCTGAGTCACTTGAGTGTTATCCTAGTGTACTCTTGTAACTTTTCCTGGAAGGCTTATGTTTAATGGACGACTCACCCTACGGCGTAGGTATTGAACAAAAAACTGGGTTATTGACGAAAGCTTGGTTCGACCCAACAATGTTTGTTTTCCCATTCTTTCCTTGCAAACTGTAGGTGCTGAATTTATTACCGGCCCAACAGTAGATTTGTCTGTGGTACATTAGGAAATACTGCTTCACTATATCAAGTTGTAAGGAATGATTGTCCATAAATATCAATTGCCCTTATTCATGCTCAACTATAAGGTAAGATAATATGGAGTTTCTTTCATAATACCGCACGCAGAGGGCGAACATATCCGTTAAAACAATTAGCATGCAAATCACGGACTGCAAAAGCTTAAGGATGTGGGTCAATCTTGTGGTCAATTTGGTTGTCCGCGGCGTGATTTTAGTATTTGATTGGTTTTAAAACGAAGAGATTCAACTTGGCGAATAATGGCTGCTGGTGGCCAACGATGGAGTTCAATAGGCCCCTGTATATCAGTGGCATGGTTGCAGTCTTATGCATTCCATACGTCTCTGTCTAATTGAATCGAGTAGTGAGCCCTTACATTTATACTATATTTCCCGCCATGCCCTAAGCTTTTCTTAGAAGAAACGGGTTATGGGGGAAGTACGCTATTGTTATTGTTTCAAATTAAGGAATTACTACGCTTAATGGACTAATGACTTTGGGATATATTCTTGGCCTTTATACCCTCACAACACAACCTGTGTCAAAGTAATTCTGGTCTCCACAAGACTCGTGTTTTTGACCATTAACTTATAGCTTGGGTAATGGTCTGCTCTGGCCTATCACCGATTGTGCGTCCCGCAAGGTGCGCTACTGGCAGGTAGGGTAGGGCGTCAACGGGCCCAGGTAGCTCATTCCTGCGTGACGCCGCCTTCGCCCCTGCCATGCTCCAGCGACCCTCTGAAATGGCCGGTGCCTTGCGCGGTGTCAGTATGGTAAGTTTAGTGCCCGCTAATAATGTAAATAGACGGACCAGCTACTCCAAGTCCATCCAGATTCGTATCTCCTTGCATGTTTATACCGCCCGCACTAACGGTTACCGCGGTTTGGGATTCGCCAAGGTCTTAAACGTCGACAGGACTTTCCCTCTGAGGATTCCCGCAGGCTTCTACTCTCTCCTGAAGCCATGACGGACTGCTTGCAAATTTCAATAGTTTAACCTAGATTCACCAATAGCGTGCCGTCTTTGGCCTTGTGGACTAATCCTACATTCGCAACCGCCGTTTTGAGTGGGCATCAATCTACTTTCTTTTACCTCATCACATAGGCGCCTCTGCTTACACTGTTTATGATAGTCTGTACACTTTATTCCTGAGTTCTTATGTACACAATCTCATTCTCAAGGTATACCGGTCATAGTGCTTTCCGTCGTCGGCATCATCGATAGCGCGCTTTTGACTATTCTGTGCCGCCGTTGCGTTCGCTGTCGTGCGGTGCTTCCTCAGTTGCGCAGTGCGTTCCTTGTTGCCTCGCTGAATGCTGTATTCGCTTTGTTGCGTGCTACTTTTGTTGCCCCGTGCCTTTCTTTGCGCCCGTTGCTCTATCCCTTTCGCCAACGTTCTTAGTCAAATACTGCTCCCGGCCTCTTCTATTTTGATGACGTATCTATGTCATTACTTTATTTCCTTACATTGTTTTCATATTTCTAGTATTTTGTGTCTTCTGACTTTTGCTGTTCTCTTCCTGATTATTGTTTGGGAGGTGAACCGTTGTCTGCATGTACAACTGTTTAGTGCACTACCTTGGTTCTTTTTTATTTAAACATTGATTGTTTCATTTGATTACGGGTAATGTTTGACCATGAACTCACTAATGACTTTTATATGAATTACCACATAGTCGCCAACTGAAACATGACCGAGATGG
>NW_019946990.1:0-25857 GCF_002910315.2 Salvelinus sp. IW2-2015 | reverse complement strand
TCTAACCCATATTAACCTCGTAGCCAGGCGGTCCACTGCCCTGCATGCAGTACATCACTGGGGCCCGAGCTCCCTGCCATCCATGACCTCTATATGAGGTGGTGTGAAAATTGTTAAAGACTCCAGCCACCCAAGCCATAGACTGTTCTCTCTGCTTCCGCATGGCAAGCGGTGCCGGATCTACAAGTCTGACACCAACAGGCTCCTGAACAGCTTCTATCCCCAAGCCATAAGACTGCTAAATAGCGAACAAAATGGCTACACGGACTATCTGCACTGACCCTTCTATTTCATTTTAGATTTTTGCACTGACTCTATGCACACTCACAATCACACACTCATTTACAATCCATCTTTAATWAATTTTTTTGACCTTAATTTAACTAGGCAAGTCAGTTAAGAAAAAAATTATTGTTTACAATGACGGCCTACCTCGGCCAAACCTGGACGCCGTCCTATGGGAATCCCAATCACGACCAGATGTGATTCAGCCTGGATTCGAACAAGGGACTAGTCACACCTCTTGCACTGAGATGCAGTGCCTTAGAATGCTGCGCCACTCGGGAGCCTATATACGCTACTGTATACGCTGCTGCTGTTGATCAAATATCCTGATGCCTAGTCACCTTATCCCTATACATATCTAACCCTACCACTCCAGTATCCCCCTGCACATTGTAAATATTCTAAACATGGTATTGGCACGGACCCTAAACCTCTCCTTCTCTGACCCTAAACCTGCCCCTAAACCTGCCCCTGTATACAGCCTACTTACGTTCTAATGTTCTTCATAAGTTTGTGACCAACTTTTTATTTCGTGTTGTCATTTTTCTTTTTCAGGTACAGGTACAAAAACAATCAAATAAATGCATACAAAGATACCGACGCACCCCCCCCCCCAAAGCACGCATGCATCCCACCCTTTCCCATCCCACCCGGCAACCGAGATTGCTTAGAAGTCTCCCTTTCACCCATCCATCTCCTCAGTCTCCCTCTAGAAGCCTAGAACAGAGCGCTGTGCCACACAAACATTTTAATGAAGTATTTTTTCCTCCCTCTCAGACGCAGCTTGTGTGTGTGTGTGTGTGTGTGTGTGTGTGTGTGTGTGTGTGTGTGTGTGTGTGTGTGTGGGCGCAAGCAACTGTTTGCGTGTGTGTGAGGGAAGGAGTGTAAGAAGTGAAAGAAAGAAACTCAGAGAGAAATAAAGTACGCGTCCAGAGAAAGAGAGGAAACCATAACATAACGGCCAAAGACAGAAAGAAAGAGGGAGGAAATGGAAGATATAAAGAGAGTGAAAGACATTCGAAGGCCTGGGTGGACTGCAAAAGTCTAACCCTCAACTATTCCCATCAGCTCTGTATATCTCAGAGCAACTATACAACGTTAGTCACATAGTTTGTTTCCTTCACAGGTTGTACCTTCTAACTGTAACCCACACAGCTTTATAATACATTTCCTGTCGCTCTACAGATAAATGAAATTCTATTTTCTGTAGGACACAAGCACCACACATACACGGCAACAGCCGCACTCGTCTCCCCGGGTTAACGTCACGATTCAGTTTCCTTTCCTGTTGGCGATTACCAGAAACACCGGTGAACAAACGCTGCGTCGTGACCCACTACGGCTCAGAGCTGCCACGGTGTTCTAACTAATATGTCTACCTGTCGTATGCTGCACATGGTGAACTGAAGTACTGTACTAGACATGACTCATTCCTCGCTTGCTTTTGGGTTGTTTTATATAAGATGCTTACAAGACATTAGTATACATTTCCAAAAAAAGGTCAATTTAGGGTTGAAGTATTTTAACATGAATAACAGTCCGTGCTGCACAGGGCGTGTACGCTCTTCAGAATCGCAATTCAGGTTACAGGAAACAAAATAAACGATAAATAAAATGTGCACTGAGATCAAATGCCTATCTTGGCCAGGACGCTCTTGAAAAAGAGATTTCAAATCTCAAATGAGCGATTCCTGGTTAAATAAAATATGAAAATATCAGCTTTGTCTCCATGGCTTTTGAGAGAGAGACACACAGACACAGCGAGAGACGGAGAGAGTCTACCCTCTATGTACTTCTGAATGACAAGCACCGTGCTTCGAGCCCCTCCACCTGAGCCAGCTAGCTGTGTTTGGGGTACAAGCACCGTACAGCCTAGTCACCTGCCCTTTACCCCTCTACTGTGGACCATCTAAACATAAAAGTCCAACCTCTGCCCCTGCTGTGTTGACAGACCAAATAAGACAAAGGGCTTCTATCTATTGGTCAATGGCAGCATAGGCGAGAATGTTTCCAAAACACTCCAGACGAGAGCTACCGTTAAGCCAACGCAAAACAGATACTCTGAAAAGGACAGGCAGCAAGCAGGTAAAGTAAGTGGATGTAGTGAATTAACTATTTCAAATAAGATGGTTTATGAAACACCAATTGTTCCGACTTTGCTTTAAGAACTGGTTTTAATGCATTTTACCAAAACAACACATGCCTTGGTGAGCACTGACCTTAAATATTTACTATTGTTAGATTCTATTCAAACAACAACCGCCGCAGACGACTGCAACCTCGCTAATACAGCCGCCACTCAACACACACACAACACACACACATGATTTCCACCCTATCTAAATGGGTACTTCCACAACACGCCACAGAGCCCGGCTGGATTCACCACTCCAGGACGGCTTTCATCGCCTTCTTCAGATTAAAACAATGTGACAACGGAGGAGGATTGAGTTCTGTACGGTGCAAGCTGCCCAAGTACATGGACCCGATTTCCCTGGCTATACTTTCTAGACAAGGTACAGCAATTAAAAATAAGACCCTGTCTCGCATTTCAGCCGCCTGCCTTATTTGTTGGCTGTTTTTAGCCGCTGTTGGTCGTGCTCGCAGGGTGGGAATGTACCCACACCACCGCAATCGATATACCATCCTCAACTGCCCGACTTAGATGTCGTGACTGAAGCTTTGTCAACATTTGAGGACCACACTAGTGCCGTACCCTACTTAAATGTACCGTTTCCTTTTGTCGTCTCTTGAAATTTATTGACGTCTCATATGACGTTTATTCTCGTACATTTATTATTTAAATTTAGGCCTTATTGGGAACAGTAGTCTAATGTGTTTTTGTCTGAGACAAAAAATATAATTCAAACAATAGCCAATATATTCGACACCGTGCGCAGTTTTTGTGAAAATTTAAATGTTCTAACAGCCATCTAATCGCATTGCTTTTGTGAAAAATATGCAGGTTACAATTAGGCTTCCCATTGTCCTGAACATTGTGATTCTTACGAATGACGGTTTTTCTTAAGCATTTGGCCTTTTTACTTAAGAAGCTATTGAACAGAGCAAGTGTCGAATTCTGGTCTTACCAATACTGACCACATTTCCACAAGGACATGTCATGTTTTTGCTGAAACGAAAACTGTGAACGGCCAGGTAAAACGGACCTTCTTAGGCAGCTGCCTGTGTTGCTTGAGTAGTCCTAACGCAGCATTATGAAAAAAATCGGATGCAACAAAAAGGCAGTAGTGAAAATGAATAGAAAATTTAACACTCGCTTTTAGAAAATCATGACCCACCTGTTCATTATGTTTGAGGTACTTGCATTGCCGTTACTTTGTCTTCGGTTTCTTTTTGGTTACCGCAGTTAGCGGTTCCGACTGCTGTTTTTCCAGTGTTTAGAATTCAGTTCTTGACCGCGTTACAGTTCTAGGCACCTTAACGTTTTAGGCGCTTGACCACTTAAGGGCAGATAACATTTAATTGTAATTAATTGAAAGGTGACAAAACCAATGTTTCTTCCGGTCATCATGTAGAAGAAAGACTTTTTCATGCATTCGCTTTTTTCTTTTGCTTCAACCTCGTCTCGCCACCCTGCTCAGCCCCTCATTTTCCACACAATATTCGGTTTACCCTTGGGGGAACCTGGCCTCGCTTCCCGCGGAAAAACTTCTCGGGTTTTATGGTCCTCCGCGACTACTTGTTTTCACTATCGCTGTGTTCTTGTTGTCTTCGACGCCCTGTGACTGTACTATGTCTGGTTCGTAATCCGGCTGCTCCCTGGTCGTGGTCGATATTGCTGTAATTTACCGGCTGAGATATAACAAGGTCCCATTGTTTATTCTAGGACGAATAATCTATCATTTTACAGTCCTTAGATCCAAGCATCAGGCCCAACTTCAGAGCTACCTGGGTTACAGTGGGAATAAAGACTAGAGTAAGTATTTATGCAAATAACGCCAAAATGCATGTGTTACTGAGAAAGGAAGGTAAGGGAAAAGTTACCACGTAACACAGGGCCAGAGTATTTTTTTTTCCATTCACCCAAAGTATGTAAGGAGCGTAAGCTAATAAAGTGCGTGAGACAAGGGCAGACGATTGGATTTTAATGAGTCGTGCACATTGTGCCCCCTGTTGATTTCCAATGATGAGAAGCAAACATTCAGTCGTCTTTATGATGATGTCATAAGCTTTTAAAACAATAGAGCTTTCAAGAAAGGAAGCTAGTCCTGCATGCGCTTATAGCACAAACGTAGGCTATATGGGAAGTTCTGTTGTGGGATGGCCAGATTTTGAAAACAAAAGCTGCTAATGACACTTATGTTTTGCCTAATGTGATTTGATGTTAAAGCCATACAGCGGAGCGGTTAGAAAACGAAACCGGGATATCGGTACTATTAATATTAAAAGGTAAGCACTCAATGACATTTACCACGAGTCAACACCGCAGAGATATTTCAAGTGAGTACGAGGATGCGCCAAGATAGCGCAAAGACTCTCGTCTCACACAGTCCACACAAGCTATTGTGCGCACAGCCCCAAACTAGCGGAGAGTTTAGTGCCTCGCGCTTCAACGCTCTTATTGTTGTGTGAAAATTTCACCCACTATGCCGTTTACCTTGTGCACTCTACTGTTTATGCATATCTCTCTGTATCGTTACTAATTCATAATATAGCACTTGAAGGTGAATAAGAGTCATTTGGGACCACTGTAAATTCTTACTCACTGCCCTCACCAATTGTAAGCAACAACTTGTATCTCAAAATGAGTCGACAACGTTTTATGTAACGTCATGGTCTGACGTTCACTCAATATGAGGTGTTTAACAAAACACGATGCCTGCTAACCGGTTTTCAAATAGACTTTGCTCGCCAGAACTTTGTTTTCATCGTTTAAACAGGCACAATCTATTTACCCTCTATCTCTTGATATTGAGGCTCTATAAGCCCACGATACAAGGTCCTCGGTGCGACTGTCGGTAGCATCGTAATGCGTTTGGCCTTGGTGGTTCTTCGTCTGGTACGTATGTGTCTCTCGATGGTGCTTTTACATTGGCCTTGGTTCGTCTATCCCTCTGGCGTTTGGTTCCCAAATGGCTACTCTTAATCTGCCTTTTTATTAAGCGCTACATGATCCAGCCGTCTTTGGGCCCTAGTCAAAAGTTTTAGCGCTTCCACTTATACACCAATAAGGTGCCATGGACGTTGGACTCTGCTCTCTCTCCTCGGGTTGTCTCCCAGGGTAACAACGTGACAGGAGAGGCCCTGGTTATAAAGCTCTTACAGTAGCTGTTTGCGGGTCCGCTCCCTCTCGTCCCATACTAATCAATGGGGTAAAGTGAGTAAAGATGCTGGGAGCTTCATCTGACTCTATTGGGGCTTGTCGACAGAATCAACTTTCACACTAGCTACATAACCACGGCAGGACTAACATCTCGCCAGCACCACTACACACATCACACCCCACACACGGACACAGCGGCTGGCACACCACAGCGCCAGGTGTCCTGACATGCACGTCACACAGCAGGGGTTAAGCACACCGACTACACACACCATCCTACGATTGGCCATGTGCACTCTCCACATGTACGTAGCAGGTACTCACTATGGCTAGGGCTCATCATTCGACTACGGCCTACGCGTAACAACCGTTGACACACTCACATCTACACTCCACACCCAATCCACACATCTCCAGCGTCTTCACGGGCCCAGTACCTTTCACCTGCCATCTCCTGCGATCCTCGCCCCTTACGTTGCGTTCAGCCTATCTTGCTTCTCTCTTATTCTGTTGCATCTGCTAACGCAAACTCTCCAATCTTTCTGGCGAAACATCAGGCCTATACGGCTCACTCTCCCCCGTGTCAGGGACGTGCTGCTCACAAAGATACTCTCTATCAAGAACAGTACTTTCTGTGCCAATAATCGGCTTCTTCATCTCATTACATAGTTGTACACCTCATCAGCGCCAAGGTGTTCATCGACTATTACCGAGACAGAAACTGTTGAGTAGACGGTATCGTCGCTAGACACAATAGAAGCGCATGAGGAGATTCATCGAGAGCAACTGGGACCGAGGTAATGGAGGGAGACAGTAAGGAGATGAGGATCAGAAACCGGCACTGCACACACATAGAGCAGTACACACAGCACCCTTAAGAAATCGAGACAGAGCGGATAGTCACACATACCACACTTCCACCTAAGGGAGAAGGCATCGCGCACACAACAAACAGACACCTCCGTATAGGTTGGTTCCTGGGCAAGCACGCACTCCTATAAGTTCAGCAGTTGCATCTCGTTTCTTCACAATACCGTTTGTCTCTCTGTGTACCTTTAATGTGTATTACCGGACTGACAGTGCTACGGTCATTAAATTACATAGTGGTAACTTTGGAACCTACAAGGTCAATAATTTGACCTCACGCTATCGTCTCTCCGCCCGTTTAGAATACCGTCAATACTGTACTCTCGCTTGTAGAGTTTTATCACACTGATCATGTGAGGCTTTCCATGGCTCTCACATACTGATGCACAATCCTTACTGCTCATACTCATATAGAATAGACACTTCCTGCGTCATGAGTACTCAAAACCGCCATAAAAGCTAGCCACTCACGCTACGAACTATCGCGCGTCTTGGTGTGACAAAGTAGATTGTTTATCACTGACATACCCGATCGATCTGCGCAACCTCTGGGTGCGAAAAGAAAAGAAATGGCTTAACTTAACATTTCACAGTCCACTATCTTGCGCCCTCTGTCAACATCCAGAAACGTCGCAAACTATCTAAGTAAAGCGCAATTATTGGTAGCCGGAGTATTGGGACTGCCAAGCTGTTCGTCTTGGTCGCACACACCATCTGCTGGCGCTGTATGTTAGTGATGTAACAGCACAGTAGCGTTATAGCTGTGTGGATCCACAGACTAAGTGGGTTCGAAGTGCACACAAGATAGACGAGAGGCCAGGGGTTGGATGTAGCGAGGGGTGCACGAGTGAGCCGTGGTGACGCAGGGAGGGTATAAACGAGTAGACGCAGCCGACAGCGTCTAGCTTGGATGAGCGTATACAGGCTCATTTTACATCAGTACCACAGCGTAAACAGATTGATACTTGAACAGAAACAGCGCCGGCCCCGGTAGATTAGCTAAGAAGGAGGGAAGCCATGAGCCAACTAGACTATGTGGAAGCTCACCAAAGGGTGTACCAAAACAGGTACCTAGGCGCTCTTCAGTCACGTCTATGGTTATAGCTAGGGGCTATTGTCGGGATCAGTCTCATACGGACTAGTTCTTCCTATCTGTTCTCCATACTCTCGATGCGTCTGCATAGCCTCGGGGTTTTTCGTGGACGCGCATCTTAGAATTTTGCAACCTTCTCTCCTCCATCTCTCTTCTTCCCATCCTTCTCTCCACTGACGCAAATTGGAACTATACGTCAATTGGAAATACAAGAAAACAGGCTCCATGCCGTCCCGACTTCTCACTCGGCGGTTCCCGCGGCGTCCCTCGACGAGTCTCCCTGCTTTCACTTTATGTAATTCTCACGTCGCAGCAACAACTTCAAGAACACATGACAGACAAGGCACAACCGACGAAAGTTCTAAACTCAATAAGGACGGGTACGACAGCAGCGACGAATGTACTCAGAAGGTTACAGCAGAAACAACGACCACACACAAACGCTCGAGAATCATCACAAGGGAAAACCACACACTCACAGAGCAATGACAACAGGATACTAATAGTACTAACGAAAAGTCCGTCTAACAAGCCAGCCAATTGACATCACTAGGCAATGGGTGCTTTATTGTATTTGTTAGAAATTTTCCTCTTAATTTCAGAACCTTAGTACACACATTCTTCCAACACAAACAGCAGTAACTGACAAAACACTGAGAATTGGGTATTGTAACAGGCTCGTTCAAGTCGATTGACATTAACTTGCGACTCTAGGCCAAGAGTAAAGACAATCCGCTCAAAAGGTCGTTTTTAGACTGGAAACATCAGATAGTATTACCAACAAGGATTCAGACCAAGCACGAGTTACTATGGGTTAATCTTCAATTCTAACACTACTCTCTGTCAGAATAACATGGTAGAAAACAGAAAGCTTGAATCCTTCTAATTATAATATCAGCAGGCCACAACTAAGAATGTGCAAGAAGAGGATGAAGCCCGTTACAGGCAATCAAACAAATTCGATATGATTAGCAATTTTAGCAGAGTTAACTCAGCATGAGAGGTTGTAATAATTGATTCGATTGCAGATCGACTACCTGTGGCAAGTAAGAGTGTATACCCTCGCTGTGCATTAAATCACGCACGCCTATAGAAAAGAGATGTAAAATATGCATAGTAAATGGCAGTATGTGTCCGGAAGGCTTCTGCCAAGTTCGATATATGAGCCTAGTTGGTGGTGGGTGGTTTTTATTTTTGTTTATGGCGATTATGGGCACTTATGTATCAGCTTCTGACACAAAAGGCGCATTGCCCTGATCTGCTCTCGGTATTGCACCCATGCCCCACTCAGACTCCACAAACAGTTCTGATAGTAGTAGTTTTAATAAGTATATGATGTAGGGAGGATAAAAAGTTCTCTCCAACTTCAGAGATTTTTTGCAAGTTTGTGTTTTGCCAGGTCACGCCCACACTGACAGTGCTGCGCAAGGCAAAACATTTCTGAACAGTAGCTCTCACTAGTTGTCACGACTCAGCGACGGTCAACAAGAGCGCTCTCTCCTATTGCAAGGGCTCTTATAGAGCGTTGTCAGGAGACATGCCCCACAATCATGCTTGGGACACATAACAACCCTGTTCAGAATACCGTTACGCGGTTCTAGATCATGCGGCTACATGGGTGTAGCCATCAGTGATTTGCTCTAAATAATGATGTTCTGAGTATATAATAGACAGACACTGTGATAATCCTCCTCCTACATGTATAGCCTAGATACAAACAATACTTGGAAGTTAATATCATATAAAGTGAAGCTGGTCACTCCTACAATATCTCATTCACTGACTCAAGTGTGAAGACCCAGAACTGCAGCCGCACGTAGGCTAGCCTTGTAGATTGACCCTCGCTGGACGGCAGTGCAGGTTCTCTGACGATCGATTACTGATTTGTAGGGAGGGCCAGCCGATCGTTGGGGGGCTTACAAGGTCGCAGTGGTGGTCGGGGATAGTAAAAGGATAGCTTTGTAATACTCAAAAACAACGATATACATGGCACTGATCGCAATGAAATCTGACGTGGAAATCTTCAGTTTGCGTCGTAGTAGAGTGTTGTGAAGTGGCCATGGCTGTAATTAGTTGTTTGTAGTACAGTTTTTATTTTATTCTTTCATCCCGCGTTTCGTAAGGATTGGCCGAAGTGGGTATCGTGCTCGTGAGGATAAGAGTAAACAGTTTGTACTCTATTAGTAGTCTCGATGACAGCACTAAGGGCAGTTCAGGTGGTATTGAGACGCGTAGCGGCTGAACCTGGTGTGTAGGGCGGAATGTGCGAACGTTTGGTTTGCGGCAAATAGCGAGTCCGATCTTGATGATTTGGCTTGGGTGTTCTGATCAGTGGAAGATCCTGGGTGCTAGGGAGTTTGCAGTTCTGCCAGACCCTAGGTACCTTATAGATGTCCACCTCATTTTCGTGGAGGGATCGGAGCCGCTGCTCTGCCAGTTGTGGTTATCTGCTAGTCTGGCCTGTGGCTCTGGGGGAGCAGGGCCTTCTGAAGCAAAATGGCGTGATGCCTATTCCCGTTTTGATCGGTTGAAACATGCCATGCTATTTGTGTTTACTGAGGTGCTTTCAATTGATTTGGCTTCATACTTTCTGTCGTCTTATTGTAAGGCACAATTAATAAAGGTTTTTTGATTTACTTTAATTTGGAAGATATAATGGTCATTAATGCTAACTATGTTGCCATACCGTGGGAAGGAAGTGTTGTTAAACCAATATTTTGGTCTTTTTGTAATGCTCTGTCCCGGAGGTTTAGATAGCACAGTGTCCAAAGGAAAGGGCCGGAAGGTATGTATATGCAATTCCTTCTTTTTCCTGCCTTGCCTTCCGCTCGGTTTTCTTGGTCTTTAGGTGTTGGTAAGTTAAGAAGGGTGAAAAATCGTCCGCTAGCATGCATGAGCACGAGTCAATTTTGTTGTTACAATATCAGAGAAATCAGAGTCGGCCGCATTCTTCAATTAAAGCATATTCACTCAATTCCGTATTTAAATCGGCTCTCAATTGAAGACACGGCAGTTATGTATCAACGGGACATAGCGGCGTGCTAGTTTCTGCTCTTCACAATTCTGGCATGAAGCAAAACGTCTTTCAAGTGACGTCTCTTATATAGCCGGAAAGTGCCGAGCCTAGTTGATTGGTTCCGCGCAATGCACCGCGCCTATTTGCTACCTTTTTACTCCTCCGGGACCAAAACCCCTCGCCTCAATCGGCGCACAAACATTAAACACTGAATACTCTATATCTGAAAGCATCAGCCTCACTGATTCCCCTCTCCCAAGGTAAGATTTCGGTTGGTCTTGGAAGCTTGTTGTAGTCTACTATAGATCTCCACGATCCACCTGCAGGTTCTCTTCTATCTATCATCCGACATTAGGCTCACTTTAGAAACA
This sequence comes from Salvelinus sp. IW2-2015, assembly GCF_002910315.2. Lineage (NCBI taxonomy): Eukaryota > Metazoa > Chordata > Actinopteri > Salmoniformes > Salmonidae > Salvelinus > Salvelinus sp. IW2-2015. The sequence continues at coordinate 14,941 of NW_019946990.1, read as the reverse complement.
TTGTGAACTCAATTGTTCTTTTAAAAAGGTTCTCATAATGATAGTAGTTAGATTTCATATATTCTTACGAGTTAGATTTCTAGGACCAATTATAATTAAGGCCGGAAGATTGCCTAAACTTATAGCCCTCGTCTGTACCTAAGATAAGTTATAAACATATAGCTTATAATTCGCATATTTGATCTAAATAGATCACAGTGTGCACAGGCCCCAGCTTAGATCGCCGCATGTGAATGGAGCAAGACTCGCGGTGCCCGCACTCGACGCGCGGAGTGGTAAAGGCGCTCTCGGCGGCGTGTGTTATCCGAACCCAGCGCGCTAGCGCGTGCTGTAGACTCATGGATGAAACTGACTGCCTTCTAGCTCTTCTCGTGTGCAGATGGTCACGTCGTCTTCGCACGCCCACCCGCTGGCATGTGCATATTCGAGTGATTAACTCCTCCCACCTTGCTTTGAGTCAGCGATCTCGTGTAGCGCGTGCGCAACGCGCAGCAAGTGAGAAACCGGATTTATCATGCATTGACGACCGGGGAGAGAAGAGCTAGCTCTTCTCATGGGTCATGACGAGATAGGCAGAATCAACTCAGCAGACTACACACACACACTAGGTACACCCACAGACATACATCTACACATCAGACTTCATATCTCAGTCACTAGCTTCGTATAATTATTCATTGTCCAGAGAGTGAACCTCTACACAAGAGCTCTCCAGGACCCTACTCATAGTCTCAGATATGGGGGACAATGACAGTGGTCTATGGGTTTTGGGTACACATGCATGGTGGGACGTCCCGTGCACTCAGATACTATGCCACGTCTCCTCTTGCGCGACTCGGAAGGGCGTAGTCTATCCGGTCACTCGTTCAGAGGGAGCTCACACCAACCCGGCTTGCTCTGTTACATTTTCTCTTCGCTGGTTGTGCCACAAACCTCCCTATAGTGGTAGATCTCATGGCATTTAGCACTGTGATGGAAGTGTTAGCGAGCATAAAAGTTACCATAGTGCTTATCCTTGTATTGATTAACTTAGGGTGCTGAGTATAGCAGTGTCTCCTCCTCTCATTTAGGGAGATGGGTAAGACTCCGACCACCAATGATGAGTCGGCGTCATGTTACTCATGTTTCTATGCGCGTTGAAGTCTGGTGGGGGTGTGTCTTGTAGGATTTTGTGTCTCGATTATGCAACCTGGCCTAAAGTGAACATCTCATGTGTAGTTCGCAGTCAACTATGTGAACGACTCCACTACCGGTCTCTTCATTTGATGCTCTTCATGGGCAACTGTGCCTTCTTTTGACGAGTGAATCCTCTGTGCCTCATTTTGTCGAATAGGTTAATACTACACTCTTCTCTAGGATTGTCATCTTCGTAGTGGTGTGTTGTCTGTGTGTTATGTTTGTTGTGCGTGTATCTGTGCTTGCTCCTTTGAACCATCCTTCAATGCTGTTCCTCCGTGTCTCCGATTTTATCAGTTTTCCTGACTTTCCTGTCTTCTGTTCTTTGCTGCCCCGTTATAGTATCTTTTGAAAGTGGTGTTTGCTATCCACTCTTTACCTTTCAGAGGATACGAGAGAGGGAGACGGGTGTGAGCGATGTGAGGCCGCCTTGTCTCTTGAGGTGGGAGAGGAGCGTTGTTTCCTCCTGTTTTCATGCTAATGTAGTCAGCCTCATTTGGAAGTCGTGAGAGACTTGAATGGAAAGAAGAGTGTTCGAGAGGAAGTGTTGCAAAAATCTTCTCTCGTCCAGGATTGTTTTACAAACTCCACACAAAGCGCATCAGACCAGCTCTAAAATGGAGACAGGACATGTTAGAAGGAGAAGGTCTTGCGACAGCCAAAACGAATGATAGATCATAGCTTGAGTAGAGTCTTGAGAGGTCTATTTTTGACTCGTGTAGCTTCTTTATCCCATAGAACTGTTTACTCGCGGTTCTTCTCTGGTGCCTCTGGTTTCAGAGCTAGCGATATGGCTTGTTGCTTGGTTACATTTACAATAAGAGGTGTGCTTCTCTCCAAACAGACTACGCTTCCGCCGCTCTCCGTTTCCGCTCCCTCCTGGACCGCTCGCGTGACGCTCGCTTCGGCCTCAACGGAGCTCCGTCCAAGAAACACAGTGCTGTTCCCACACACACAAGTACACAGCAGGATTGTGGACAAGCGGGGGCGTTTCCTCTCATGTGGTTCGAGTTTGGGTTTTGAGCGTCGAAGTCAACGGGACTGGACTGATAAGTTATATCTTTTTCTTCTCCAAAAGCCCTTTGAGCCGTGTGTGTGGCTACTTGGAGCTTTCTGTTGTGGTTTTTGGCTTGGTTTGAGTTGAAGGGAAGTTTTTGGGAGGCCAGAGGATATTTGGACTGGCGTGACTGAATGATGTTAATTGGAATCCCTCGCCTGTTTTTTTAATGCACGTTGGTCAGGGTTTTCGTGTGTGAAGAGCGAGGAGGTCTTTGTGTTTGCGTCAGACTTATCTTCCTATATGTAGGAACGTGTGTGTGATGCTGCATACACTGATAAGTCGTGGTGCATGCTCTGCACACTCTAGTGGTGGGTGTGTTGATGCTTGCATGGCCTGCACATCTTTAGGGTGTGTGATCGATGTGTGCATGCCTGCACACTCTTTAGGTGTAGTGTGTAACTTTGTGGATATTGTCGCTGTCGATGACGATCCTTTGTTTCCTGATACCCTCTCGAGGATTACGAACTTGTTTCAATGCGATAGTGCTTGTCTCATTTGTGTCGTTTCTGTCACAATCGATGGACGTGCAGAGCCCACTTTAGTACTTTCCTAGTGGGAACTGGGCTGTGAGGAAGCTTTATGTTACTTAGTGGACTTTTTAGCTCTTATGGATACACTCTACTGCGTGATGGTGGCTGTTTCCAATAGGTGTAGTTATGTTGGTTTGCACTCTTGAATTTGTTGAACGAAATAAGGAGAGGATGCACTGAAGTGGATGTTGCCCTGCGTCTTGTGTGTGTGTGTTGTGTTGTCTTGGATTGTTGTGTGTCTGCGCTTGCGTGTTGTTGTTTGTTGACTCTTGCTATGTGTGTTTGTTCCTGCTGCTATGCAGGTTGTTGTCGTTGTCCTGCCTCGTGTGTGACTCGTAGGTGTGTGTAGTGTGCTGCCATCTGGCCTGTATTGTGTCGTGTCATGTGTGCTGGTTTTAGTCCTGTGTGCTTCGGGATGCTATTGCAGTTCGCCACAGGATGTTTTGTGTGTTGTTGCCTGTGGATGTGTCGTGCGTCGTCTGAGGGCGAGTTCTCTCCGGTGTGTAGATGTGTTGTGTCTGCGGCAGTGTGCTGTCGTGACCATGTGGTGTGTTGTGTGTACTGTGTTCTTGTGCATCTCTTCATCTCCATCTCTTTAAAATGACTTTCTCGAATCTGGTGTGTTGGCCGAAGGCCCAGTCAATCAGGCCTGATTCTTGTAACTTGTAGTTCAGCTCGTCCTGTCACCTTGGTGGGATTGTGTGACTACTTGGTGGAAGGATCTCAGGTATTCATTTCTCAAATGACCCTAATATCCGTCGCTATGTTAGTGCTCGCTATTTTTTTTAACTAGGGATTCCCACTAACCTTCTGGTCCAAATTGTTAGTTCTCATTGTTTCTAGATATATAATAGGTAAGTAGTTGATCCGCTCGAGTGCCATTTGGATCGCATGACGGTCCCAGGACGTAGTATCGCAAAGGCCATGTAAAACGACCATCGACAAAAGTTACACGACGACAACACCAGGCCGAGTCTTCATGTATACACATCAGAATTCAGAACTGTCCACCTGCCTAAGCGTCTGTATCTCTCTGCTCCTTATAGGCTCATTTCAGAGTGGTTAAGGGTGGCCCTAGCAGGTTGGCTTTCTTAACGTCTTAAATGGGTCTCCCAATGGAGACATGCGTATGCTTAGGTGCAAGTCATTAAACGGTGTCAGCAGAGCATTTTTGTTTAAGCGAGCAGCGCTAATAGTTGAGGGGTGGAAATGCGTTTAAGAAATCGATGACGTTACTAAAACACGTTTGTCAGTTTGTGGAATGCCCAGTTTGGTGTTGGCTTAAATGGTGGGAGTTTGGTTGATGTAAGGAATTTTACTGTTGGTCCATGACTTTATTCCACCATTCAGTGCATATATCAACGAGGTCAGCGACTATGATGTAGGTGCATGCAAGTAAACGGCTCGTGAGTGAAGTTTTCATCTTAACAACTAAAGATCGGCGTTCGAAGCGCGAGGCTAAACTTCTCTGCTGGTTTTGGCCTTGTCCGGCAGATACTGTGTGACTGGGTGAGAACGAAGTCTGTGCATCTTGCTTCGTCACAATAATGGGTTGCGGTGTCGTGCTCTGTGGTAAAGTCATGATTGTCTACCTTTTTTAAATATTCTATAGCTACCATATCCGTTTGTGTATCTACAACGCTCGAGGCTTTTAACATCAATCATTAGGCAACATAATGAGTCAGTGGGTTCAAAGCAGGGCTTTGGGTTTTCAAATCTGGCCATCAAACAGAATCCCATATAACGCCTATCTGTTTGTGGCTACGCGCAGCAATGGCTAGCCTCCTATTTGAAGCTCTATATTGTTTTAGGCTTTATGGACACATCATAAAAGCACTGAATTGGCTCTCCTGATGGAAGAATCGAGCAGCGGGCCACATGTGCAGACTGCGTTTAAACATTCGGGTCTGCCTCTGTCCTCACACCCACTTAGGCTTACCCTTACACTATTGGTGAAATGGAGCAAAAAATATCTGGCGCCCTTGTTAGTTGGTAACTTTTTTTCCTTACTTTTCGCTTATCTAGTTGAGGTTGCCATTTGTGTTTTCAAAAATTACTTATTTTCCTTTCTCCACTGTAAACCCAGGGTAGCTCCTGAGTTGGGCCTCGGCATGGATCTAAGAAGCTGGTAAATGTCGTTTTTGCGTCCTAAGTTAAACATGACCTTTTATATCTGCAGCGGGTTTAATACTCATTGACACGCCACAGCGATAGTGATTGCGCGGAGGTTGACTCATCCGAAGTGGCCCCCGGTTATATCCGCGGGGCGGGCGGCGTTTTAGGTTGGTTCGAAATATTGTTGTGGAATCGCAGGCTTGGGGGTGGCGGACGGGTTGAATAAAGAGAAAGCGATGCATGAACAAAATGTCTGTATTCTTGTGGCTGACTTTGAGAGTTCTTTGCTTTCAATGTTTAGCATTATGTTATCTGCCCTTTAGTGCGTAAGCCTAAACGTTAGGGCCTGACCTGTACCACGGGTCGACTGAAACTGACAGTGCAGTGGACGCTACTCTCTGTGAACCAAAAGAAACGAAGATCAAAAGTTAGGCAACATAGTACCAATCACAACGTGCCTGCAGTCGGCTGTACTTGTGATCTTCTCTAAATTTTCTCCTACTATTTCTATTCAGTTTTCTATGGCTTTCCTGTGTTCCTGTTGCAATCCGATTCCTTTTTCACTATGCTTGGCGGTTTAGGCTACGTAAGGCCCAAGAACAGGCAGTCTGCCTAAAAGGAGGTCGGTTTACTGTTTCACATCGTTTCGTTTCGAGCAAAACACTGGATTACATGTCCTTCTGGAAATGGTTTCTAAGACTGGCCGAAAGAGCTCCGCTTGACTCTGTTCAAAATAAGGCCTTGTTTCAAGTGAAAGTGTCGTCTAATGCTTAAGAAAAACACGTCAGTTGTTTAGATAAATAAGGTTCAAGGATCAAGAGTAGCCTAATTGTAACAGTCATTTTTCACAAAAGCATGCAGTTTAGATGCTTGTTAGACTTTTATATTTTCACAAAATCTGCGCACGGTTCAATTTAGCTATGTTTGATTGCCTATTGTTTTTGTGCTAGACCAATAACCATTACGGTCCTACTGTTCCATAGGCACCGTAAATATTTAATGAATTAAATTCGAAGATAAACGTTCAGCCCTTGTTCATAAATGTTGCAAGAGAGAAAAAGAATGGGAAAGGTACAGTTTTAGGGTCCGGGTGGTGGTCCCTCAGATGTTGACACTCATGCACACATCATAGTTCGGGCAGTTGAGGATGGGATAGTCTAGCATTGCGGGTGGGTGTGGGTGAACCTCACCCTGCAGCACTACACAGCGTGTCCTAAAACAGCCTACAAATATCCAGTGGAGGCTTAACTGGAGCCCAGCGGTCTGGTTTTCTTTATTGTTATCTTACTTGCTAGAAGTATGGCCAAGGGAATGGGTCGCAGTGTACTTGGCGCTTCGCTGGTAAACAGACTTTCCTCCCCCGGTTCGATTCCATGTTTTCAGAACCGAGAGCGATGATACAGCGTCCTGGCGTGGTTGCAAAACAAAAAAAAAATTTGCCAGCGGGCTGTGTGGCGTGTTTGTGGAAGTAAGCCTCATTTAGATGGGTGTGGAAGATGTCATGGTGTGTGTGTGGGGTGTTGTGTTGAGTGGCGGCTGTTTAGATGTTGCAGTCGTCTGCGGCGTGTTGTTTGAATAGAATCCTAACAAAAGTACCATATTTCAAGTGTCAGTGGCATCACTAAGGCATGTGCTTGGTTTTGGTGAAATGCAATCAAAACCAGTTTGAAAACAGAGTCGGAGCAATTGTGTTATAGTTAAACACTTTTGAAATAGTTTTCTATCATCATCACTTACTTTTACCTGCTTCTGCCTGTTCCTTTTTCAGAGTACTGTTTTTGCGTTGGCTTAACGGATAGCTTCTCGTACTGGAGTGTTTTGGGAAACAGCTCGCCTATGCTGCATTGATCCAATAGATAGAAGTCCCCTTTGTTCGTATTTGGTCTGTTCAACACAGCAGGGGCAGAAGGTTGGATACTTTTATGTTAGATCGTGTCCACCAGTAGAGGGGTAAAGGGCAGGTGACTAGCTGTACGGTGCTTGTACCCCAACACAGCTAGCTGAGCTTCCAGGTGGAGGCGGTCGAAGCACGGTTTTGCTTGTCATTAGTAAGACATAGAGGGTAGAACTCTCTTCCGCTCTCTCTGTGGTGTGTGTGTTGGTTCTGCCTCTCTCAATCAAGGCCATGGAGGACAAGGAGCTGGATATTTCATATTTTATTTAAACCAGGAATCGCTTCGATTTGAGATTTGTGAACATTGCTTTTTCCAAGACGACCGTCCTGGCCCTAAGACTAGGGCATTTTGATCTCAGTGCACATTTTTTGTATTCGTTTTATTTTGTTCCTGTAATCGCTGGAATCTTAGCGATTTGAATGAGCAGTACACTGCCCTGTGGCAGCACCGGAACTGTTATTTATGTTGCAAATATCTCAACCTTGCTAAATTGAACCTTTTTTTTGCAATGAATGATTTATATACTAATTGCTTGTAAGCATCTTAATAATAAAACAACGCCAATAAGCTAAGCCGAGGGAATAAGTCATGTCTAGATAGCAGTACTTCAGGTTCAGCAACTGTGCAGCATACGACACGGTAGACAATATTAGTTGTTTATGAAACACCGTGTGCATGCTCTGAGTCGTAGTGTGGTCACGACGCAGAGTTGTACGTTCTAATGGAATTCGCCAACATAGGGAAAGGAAACTGTATCCGTGACGTTAATCCGGGTGAACGACGCTGCCGGTTGTTGGCCCGTGTTGTGTGGTGCTTTGTATCCTCTATCAGAAAAAGAATTTCCATTTATTCTGTAAGAGCGAGCAGGATCAATATGTTTGTATTTAATAAAGCTGTGTGGGTTACAGTTTAGAAGGTACAACCTGTGAAGGAAAAAAAACATATGGTGACTAACGTTGTATTAGTGTTGCTTAGATATACAGAGCGATGTGAATAGTTAGGGTTGATTTTTGCAAGTCCACCCGGCCTTCGATGTTTTTTCACTCTCTTTATATCTTTCCATTTCCTCCCTCTTTCTTTCTGTCTTTGGCCGTTATGTTATGGTTTCCTCCTCTCTCTGGACGTTTACTTATTTCTCTCTGAGTTTTTTCTTTCACTTCTTACACTCCTTCCCTCACCACACACGCAAACAGGTGCTTGCGCACACACACACACACACACACACACACACACACAACACACAACACCACCACACATCCCCACAATCGCTTGCGGTGAAAGGAAAAAATATTCTAATAAATGTTGTTTCACAGCGCTCTGTTCTAGGCTTCTAAGAGGAGAACTGAGGAGAGATGATGGGTGAGAAAGGGAGACTTCTAAGCAATCTCGGTTGCCGGGTTGGGATGGGAAAGGTGGGATGCATGGTGTTGGGGGGGGGGTGCGTCGGTATTTTTTGTATGCATTTATTTGTGTTTTGTACCTGACCTGAAAAGAAAAATGACAACACGAATAAAAAGTTGGTCACAACTTATGAAGAACATTAGACGTAGTAGCTGTAAAGCCGGGGCAGTTTTAGGCAGTAGGGTCATAGAGAAGGAGAGTTAGGGTCGTCTGCCAATAACCATGTTTAGAATATTTGTACAATGTTGCAGGGGGAACTGGAGTGGTAGGTTAGATATGTAAGGATAAGGTGACTAGGCATCAGATATTTATTTGACAACAGGCAGCAGTCTATACAGGAGCGTAATAGGCTCCCGGAGTGGCCGCAGCATTCTAGACACTGCATCTCAGTGCAAAGGTTCTAAGGATATCCCTTGTTTCGATCCAGGTGAATCAATCTGTCTTGATTGGGATTCCCATAGGACGGCGTCCAGTTTGGCCGAGGTAGCGCGTCATTGTAAACAATAATTTTTCTTAACTACTTGCCTAGTTAAATTAAGGTCAAAAAAATTATTAAAAGATGATGTAAATGAGTGTGTGTGTGAGTGTGCAAGAGTCAGTGCAAAAAATCTAAAATGAAATAGAAGGTCAGTGCAGATAGTCCGGCTTAGCCATTTGTTCGCTATTTAGCAGTCTTATGCTTGGGATAGAAGCTGTTCAGGAGCCTTCGTTGTTAGAACCTGTGATTCCGCACCGCTGCCAGGGAAGCAGAGAGAACAGTCTTAGGCTTGGCGGTTGGGATTTAACAATTTTCACACCCACCTCATATTAGAGTCATGTAGCAGGGAGGCTCGGTGTGCACCCATGATGTAGACTGGCATTGCAGTGGCATGTGGACCGCCTGGCTTTACGAGGGTTAATATGGGTAATGCAGTCACAGGCAAGGCCAATAAAACTCATCTGGGGTCGCGTGCTTGGGTTGTCCACTGGCACACCCTACGACACTGTGAATAGGCGTGGAATGAAGGTGTGAAAGGTGAGACTCACGGAGCTTGTGAGACTTGGAAGCAAACAAATTGGGCAGACTAATGTATGACGGAAACTTACTCATGTCGTGGTGCAGTATCCATGGGGCAGTTAGATAACGGTCTCTGGATTGTCTAGTCCTGCAGTCTACTGACAGGCAGCGTACCTGTGGCAATCTGTATACGTATGACTGGATTGGTCCTCAGCTCTGGAATGTTTCAGTTTGTCTCTATTGGTTCTTCTCGGGTTCTCTCTGGTGACACAATAGCAGGAGTACTTCTGCTCTAGGGTTCTTGGTCTGTATCTCGTGGTCTTTCTGTGCTCTCTCGCTCTTGCCCGCGTGTGAGGTCCTTGATCTGGGTATGTGGATCTGTTTCTCTGTCTTTGTGTCTCTGGATCGGCTCTGCAGCCACGAGGCTCAAAGCGGACGTTACTGTAGAAATCATATAAGGAACTAAAGAGTGGAAGATTTCTGTCTTGTCTTTTCTCTTCTCTACTCTAGTGCATATCTCGCACGATAAATAGGGGCGTCCAGTGGCAGTACTATGGTCTCAGGAAATTGGTGTCGTGATTGCCTCGGCCAAAGTGTTATGTCGTGCTAGCTAGGTCGACTTATTTACGCATAGCAGTACGAAGTCTCTTAGCACAGTATCGATGCGAATTCTTGGTCTGTCGTTTCTGGTCTATCAGGCTTGCCAGCCAGGGACTCTCGATTATAGGATATGTCTGTTTGTTCTCGTGTTTTCTCAGGCTTGCTGCGTCTTGAAGTACTCTGATCAGTAGGGGATCGGCTGTATGTTCTTCTGTCTCTATCAGGCGTTTCTGTCTAGCAGCTTATAGTTATTCTGTTCGTTAGGCTCATGTCTTCTCGTGTCGTCTCGAAGGGCTACTCCCTAGATGTGATATAGTATCTTAGTGATAGTGCTCTGTTCTGTACTGGTGTTTACCTCGTTCTCGGCGGTGTGGCTTGCAGGACCTTTTAACAAAATACTCTGATAAGTTCTTAGGGATCTGTCTTGTCTGCTGTCTCGTTCTGTCTCTCTCGGCTCTGCTAGAGGAAGTACTCTGCTCGGTAGGATCTGTCGTGTCTCTGTCATCTCTGTTTCTCTCGGCGACTGCCAGCGGGCGATCTCTGTTGCTAGGATCTGTCTCTCCTAGCACCCAGATGATGCCGTTTTATCATGTAATTTATTATTAAAGACTCAGTTATATTTTAGTTCATTTTGCGCGGGATGGCGGCTTGGGGGTTCAGTAGCTTGAGCTGTGCCTGGTCTCTTCCCATGTGTTAGGAGCTTCTGAGATATTTCTGGTTAGGGTAGCACTGTGTTAAAGGTTCGTTACTGTATGTGTGTGTTAAATTTCGTGCATTTAGATTACAATCGCGTGCTCTGTGTTGTGTGTGATGTTTAAGGTGAGTTGTGTGGTAGACAGATAGGCCTTGTGTCTGTCCAACATCCTTCACTGAGTACTGATGCTTGTGGTGTTGAACTGCTGTGTGATGTAAAGTCCTTGGGTTTGCCATTGTTTGCCATGAATGCATAGATTACTGTCTGTGTGTCTTTCGTTGTGTCTTTTTGTGTGTGTGTGTGCTGTCGATTGTGGTGTGGTGTGGCTGTGTGTGTGTGGTGTTTTGTGTGTAATGTGAGTGTGGTGTGTGTGTGTGTGTGTGTGCGCGCTTGCGCGGCGTTCAACACTGAAGTCACAGACTCACATATCTCGCTGTCTAGACTACCGTGACACTCCTTGGGGCAATCACTGGTCTCCAAATGCCAGAGAGAGATGTTGACAGGGGGTTGAGACAAGATAAGAAAGGATTGCAGCGAATCCAAAATTGATTTGGCCCTATCCTCAGGCAGGGTACTTCATCCCGGAGCCGGTGCATTTTCTGGGTTCTACCTGATACGTGTGAGTTGCCCACCTGGTGTCCCGCGGTTCTTAGTAGATCGCCCTGGTGTAGGGGAACTTATACTAACAGGAATATAGCAGTGGACGTGGCTTAGGAGTCAGATTTGGTTTTGGGGGCCTGCAAATATTGATGTTGAAATGTAACTCGGGCAATAGAGTGTATGCCCTACGTACATTGGTAATCACAATCAGACGTGGTGTTTGATAGAGATGAACCCGACGCTACATCGAGCCGGAAACGTCTAAGCTTGGTGTGTTCGAGCTCTCACTTAATGCCTGTCTCTGCTATGATGGCAAACTAACGCATTTTTCGGTTCCCGTATCACAGCTCTCGTTCTCTCTTGTTCGTCTCTTCACCGCTCTCCCTCGACTCTCTCACTCTCTCTCACTCTTCGCTCCTATCCTACATGTTTCGCCTAGTTTAATGTGTTTTCTGTCTCCGTTTCCGTATAAGTAAGAGAATGAAAAAACACTTGGTAAAGCAAAATATAACGTCTAAGAAATCTCGCGAATGTTTTTTTTTACTTTACTTTTTATCAGGTTGTTTGAGAGAGGGTGGTATGTGGTGATTTACTGGGAAGGATATTGCTCTAAATTCACTTTAGATAACTTGTCCGTGGTTGGTTCTCCTTCAGGCTGTTTAGAGGGGAGCGGGGGGACAGAGTAGGGGGGTGCATGAGAGAGGATCACAGTTTGGAATCATTCGCCAGCTCTCTATTGTCTTTCTCTCGAACTCTCAAAGCTTTGGCCTACTCTCCAGGCGCCCGATAATTTTCCAAAAGGGTAGGCTTTAGTGCACGTTTTTGCTAGACAACTAGGCACTGTTAGTGCTAGGTCTGGGAGGTTGGTAGGTGAGATAGGGGAGCAAAAACTAGTATCCTGTGTTGATGTTGCTTCAGTGCCCTTTCAGTTAGAAGTTTGTGACCTTCTGAGGGTTGGCAGAGAGATGTGGAGATGCTAGCGTTGTTGTTGCTCAGTTAATGTAGAGGGTTTCTTGTCTCTTCCTGTATGGTCTTTTGTCTCTTGGCTGATGTCAGGGTTTTTTGGTAGGGCTGTTCACTCAGGTGTCAAGTGCTTACGCCCCCATTCTTGATTTTAGCCCGTGCAGGATAGGACCCTGTTAGTTGTTTAAACTACAACTACACACAACCACAAGGATTTTGTTCTTAGGTAGGTCAGCTGTGATGTGGGCAAAATAGTGTCGCATGCACCCTGTCGAATGTCAACTTAAGATTATGGCTTCTGGTTTTTGTTTTCAGAATCGTTAGTCGTGACCTTATTAGTAGGCGGTGTGCTATAACTTGTCCTGCTTCCATTTGTCCCCAGTCTCGGTACGCGATAAATTAACTCCAGCTTCCTAACTGGCCATCGTCATAACCTTGCACTTTTTTCATCTCTCCCTCCTCTCTCTCTACTTCTCTTGTTTCGAGATTCTCTCGTGAGTTCCATGTTTCTGTGCATCAGACTCTCTGTTGCTGTCTCTTCCTGGGTTAACTGGTCTCTCTACTCATTCTCTACCATCCCTTTTTTTCTCTTCCTTCTATTTCTCCAGGGCAGATAGTTGCCTCTCTTTCTCTTGGACTGCCCGAAGCGTCTCTTATTTGCCTCTCCGCCTCTAGTGTGTTTAACCAGTCTGTCTATGCGTCTTTCAGACTCAGAACAGAGAGAAGGGTTCGCGTCAATTACAGTATCGGTGTTCGTAGTTCCCCTACTCCCTTGATCTGGTGTTGCTAAAAACATGCTTTCACTCTCTTTCGAAACAAGCATTGTGGGTATTCACTGGCCGGTGTGGGTGGGAGGGGGCACCTGGGTACTCTCTCCATATACGTAAGCCATGGGGGGCTAGCGCAGAAGGGGGGGGTGATTTACCAACGGGGTTGAATACCTGGTGGGTGTTGGGTCTTTCTTTGTCCCCTCGGGGTGAGTGGGTCCAAATTGGCTATTACTTACTGGGTGTTCCGCAACCAGATCCGGATTTACTGATGGGTAAGAGCAACTGTGTAAAAATATGGAGTAGGTCTGGACTACCTTCAGGGGGTGGGGGATCACCACACTCTCTCTGTCGAGTGATGCAGTACTTTGCACTACACGGGGGCTCCTTTCCTATTACTAAGGTACACACACTTTTGCTTGCCCGATCCCGCGCGGCGGCTGAACACGTGACTGACTGGGAGTACGCGCTGCCTCGGATTCGTCCTTCCTGGTGTTCTGTGCTGCGCTAGAGTCCTGTTCTACTTCGTGGGATGCTTTGGTTGTCGTGGGTGATATTGTGTGGTGGTGCTGCTTCGTATCCATATCTTGTGATTCGTGGTTTTCTGTGAGTCTCCTCTGCTGGTTCCGTGGTTACGTGGTTAGCAGTGTCCAAGCTTATGTCATTTGTGGTGTTGGTGTGTGGTGTTGGGGGAAGTTTGTGTGGTGTGGGGGGTGGGCTATTGGTAACTTGCTTAATGTCCCTGGTCGGCAGGGTGTGCGCCACGTGGTGGGTACCAATACGAGGCTGGGCGCTAAGGCAGAGACATCGTGTGGTGTTGGCTACTCCAAGGGCCTTGCTAGAATCGCCCTCTGCGGTGGCTATGTGAGTGGGTAGTCGAATGGCACCGGGATAAGGAAACAGGATGTCGTGGATGTTGTAATCGAGAGTCTACGTGGAGCGGATGGTGTTGTGGCCACGGGCCAGGATGTCTATAGCGCGTACATGATGACTGCCTTAGAATCCATTAGTAACTAACGTGTTGGATCGTGTGTTGGTGCTGGGTGGTGGCAGCTGAATGGGTAGGTGAAGTGTCGGTTTAGTAGCACATAACAGCGAATCAACTTTGCAGTGTGCAATGCTGTAGCCGGTGGGGTGTGGGGGGCTAAGCGCCTAATGTTGCCTATCCTGTGAGAGCTATGCAGATGTAGTATCGAGCGTCCGCTCGCCGAGAGTTGTTCGCTCGTGGAGTCCATGGCGGATATGCGCGTATGCACTCGGGGATTACCCGGAGGAGGTATCGTGTGGAGGGTTGACTAAGTAGATAAGTGGTGGGGATCTTAGATTTGCGTGGTTGGTGGAGGTATGTGTTGTGCGGTGATCCGAGTGCTGTGTGAAAGTGGCGGTGTGAAATCTCCCGCGTCTGTGGCGTGCAGTGGTCCCGAAATTCTCTCGTGACGTCGGCTTTCGATGGCATGTGGATTTATCTGTCGTGTCGCTCCATCGGTATTCTAGTGTGCGGTGGTGGTGGGTGTGTTGCGTGATGCGCAGGGGCAGGGTGGGTTGTCGTTGTCGTGTATATTCTGAGCTGACAGTCAAGGGGGTCTGATTTTGCTGATGGTGAGAAGCGCATGCGAGAGATTTGGTGAGATTTCAATAGTCGGTGGGGCGTGGGGTGTGCTGAGAGTGTGTGGCTGAGTGTGTGCTTGGGTATGGTTGGGGTGGTAATGGATAAGCGAGGCGCGGAGGTCCTGTGGAGGGTGTGTATAGATTGCTGCGGGCCAGACTGACGAGGTTGACCTGTGGAATGAGGAAGGGGGATAGAGTGATAGCAATACAGAGCATCGCGGGCAAGGTAGATGATATTATGTCGAGTAGAAGTCTGCTGGCGTGGCGGCATAGGGGTCGTTGTCGTGTCTCCTGTTGCCAAGTAGTGGAGCTAGGGCGGAAAGTATCTAGTGATGTAGTGCTGGTCTGGTGTAGATCTAAATTGCTCTGAGAGCCCGCGCGGTGAGTCGAGCATTTGGACGGACTTGTCGTCATACTAAGACGTTATGATAAACCGGCCGAGTAACTCGAGTAGGTGATGCTGAACTGAGGTATGTGGGTGGGCGAGTGGTGGGAACATAGGCCTCGTATCAGGTTGAGCAGCCCAGCATCAGTC
>NW_019946989.1:15580-25878 GCF_002910315.2 Salvelinus sp. IW2-2015 | reverse complement strand
TCTGCAGGCAGTATCAGCTCCTCTGTTATGAGGGGTCATGTAATGCTCGGCATTATCACTCCTCTGTTATGGAGTGGGGTCATGTCTAATGCTGCAGGCAGTATCATCTCTCTGTTATGGAGTGGGGTCATGTCTAATGCTGCAGGCAGTATCATCTCCTCTGTTATGGAGTGGGGTCATGTCTAATGCTGCAGGTAGTATCAGCTCCTCTGTTATGTAGTGGGGGTCATGTCTAATGCTGCTAGTATCAGCTCCTCTGTTATGTAGTGGGGTCATGGGCGGTAATGCTGCAGGGTAGTATCATCTCCTCTGCTATGGAGTGGGGTCATGTCTAATGCTGCAGTATCATCTCCTCTGTTATGTAGTGGGGTCATGTCTAATGCTGCAGGCAGTATCATCTCCTCTGTTATGTAGTGGGGTCAGTCTAATGCTGCAGTATCATCCTCTTGCTATGAGTGGGGTCATGTCTAATGCTGCAGTATCAGCTCCTCTGTTATGAGTGGGACCATGTCTAATGCTGCAGGTTATATCATCTCCTCTGTTATGTAGTGGGTCATGTCTAATGCTGCAGGTAGTATCAGCTCCTCTTTTATGTATGGGGTCATGTCTAATGCTGCAGGTAGTATCACTCCTTGTTATGTAGTGGGGTCATGTCTAATGCTGCAGTAGTATCATCTCCTCTGTTATGTAGTGGGTCATGTCTAATGCTGCAGGTAGTATCAGTCGCCTGCTATGGAGTGGGGTCATGTCTAATGCTGCAGGTAGTATCAGCTCCTCTGCTATGAGTGGGGTCATGTCTAATGCTGCAGTATCATCTCCTCTGTTATGGAGTGGGGTCATGTCTAATGCTGCAGTATCATCTCCTCTGCTATGGAGTGGGGTCATGTCTAATGCTGCAGGTAGTATCAGCTCTCTGTTATGGAGTGGGGTCATGTCTAATGCTGCAGGTAGTATCAGCTCCTCTGTTTATGGAGTGGGTCATGTCTAATGCTGCAGGTAGTATCAGCTCCTCTGTTTATGGAGTGGGGTCATGTCTAATGCTGCAGTATCATCTCCTCTGTTATGTAGTGGGGTCATGTCTAATGCTGCAGTATCAGCTCCTCTGTTATGGAGTGGGGTCATGTCTAATGCTGCAGTATCATCTCCTCTGTTATGGAGTGGGGTCATGTCTAATGCTGCAGGTAGTATCAGCTCCTCTGTTATGTAGTGGGTCATGTCTAATGCTGCAGTAGTATCAGCTCCTCTGTTATGTAGTGGGGTCATGTCTAATGCTGCAGGTAGTATCAGCTCCTCTGTTATGGAGTGGGGTCATGTCTAATGCTGCTAGTATCAGCTCCTCTGTTATGGAGTGGGGTCATGTCTAATGCTGCAGTATCATCTCCTCTGTTATGTAGTGGGGTCATGTCTAATGCTGCAGGTAGTATCAGCTCCTCTGTTATGGAGTGGGGTCATGTCTAATGCTGCAGGTAGTATCAGCTCCTCTGTTATGGAGTGGGGTCATGTCTAATGCTGCAGTATCAGCTCCTTCTGTTATGGAGTGGGGTCATGTCTAATGCTGCAGGTAGTATCATCTCCTCTGTTATGGAGTGGGGTCATGTCTAATGCTGCAGCAGTATCAGCTCCTCTGCTATGAGTGGGGTCATGTCTAATGCTGAGGCAGTATCATCTCCTCTGTTATGTATGGGGGTCATGTCTAATTCTGCAGGTAGTATCAGCTCCTCTGTTTATGGGTGGTCATGCTAATGCTGAGCAGTATCATCTCCTCTGTTATGTAGTGGGACCATGTCTAATGCTGCAGGCAGTATCAGCTCCTCTGTTATGGAGTGGGGTCATGTCTAATGCTGCAGGCAGTATCATCTCCTCGGTTATGGAGTGGGGTCATGTCTAATGCTGCAGGCAGTATCACTCCTCTGCTATGGAGTGGGTCATGTCTAATGCTGCACGCAGTATCAGCTCCTCTGTTATGTAGTGGGGTCATGTCTAATGCTGCAGATCAGCTCCTCTGTTATGTAGTGGGGTCATGTCTAATGCTGCAGGCAGTATCAGCTCCTCTGTTATGTAGTGGGTCATGTCTAATGCTGCAGTATCAGCTCCTCTGTTATGTAGTGGGGTCATGTCTAATGCTGCAGTATCATCTCTCTGTTATGTAGTGGGGTCATGTCTAATGCTGCAGGCAGTATCAGCTCCTCTGTTATGTAGTGGGGTCATGTCTAATGCTGCAGTATCAGCTCCTCTGTTTATGTAGTAGGGTCATGTCTAATGCTGCAGATCAGCTCCTCTGTTATGTAGTGGGGTCATGTCTAATGCTGCAGTAATCAGCTCCTCTGTTATGGAGTGGGGTCATGTCTAATGCTGCAGGCAGTATCATCTCCTCTGTTATGGAGTGGTCATGTCTAATGCTGCAGTATCATCTCCTCTGTTATGTAGTGGGTCATGTCTAATGCTGCAGGCAGTATCAGCTCCTCTGCTATGGAGTGGGGTCAATGTCTAATGCTGCAGTATCATCTCCTCTGTTATGTAGTGGGGTCATGTCTAATGCTGCAGGTAGTATCATCTCCTCTGTTATGGAGTGGGGTCATGTCTTAATGCTGCAGTATCAGCTCCTCTGTTATGGAGTGGGGTCATGTCTAATGCTGCAGGCAGTATCAGCTCCTCTGCTATGGAGGGGGTCATGTCTAATGATGCAGTATCATCTCCTCTGTTATGTAGTGGGGTCATGTCTAATGCTGCAGTATCATCTCCTCTGTTATGGATGGGGTCGATGCTAATGCTGCAGGCAGTATCATCTCCTCTGTTATGTAGTGGGTCATGTCTAATGCTGAAGGCAGTATCATCTCCTCTGCTATGGAGTGGGTCATGTCTAATGCTGCAGTATCAGCTCCTCTTTATGTAGTGGGGTCATGTCTAATGCTGCAGGCAGTATCATCTCCTCTGTTATGGAGTGGGGTCATGTCTAATGCTGCAGGCAGTATCAGCTCCTCTGTTATGGAGTGGGGTCATGTCTAATGCTGCAGGTAGTATCATCTCCTCTGTTATGGAGTGGGGTCATGTCTAATGCTGCAGCGGCAGTATCATCTCCTCTGTTATGTAGTGGGACCATGTCTAATGCTGCAGTATCAGCTCCTCTGGTTATGTAGTGGGTCCATGTCTAATGCTGCAGGTAGTATCATCTCCTCTGTTATGGAGTGGGGTCATGTCTAATGCTGCAGTATCATCTCTCTGTTATGGAGTGGGGTCATGTCTAATGATGCAGTATCATCTCCTCTGTTATGTAGTGGGTCATGTCTATGCTGCAGTATCATCTCCTCTGTTATGGAGTGGGGTCATGTCTAATGCTGCAGGCAGTATCATCTCCTCTGTTATGTTAGTGGGGGTCATGTCTAATGCTGAAGGCAGTTCATCTCCTCGGCTATGGAGTGGGGTCATGTCTAATGCTGCAGTATCAGCTCCTCTGTTATTAGTGGGGTCATGTCTAATGCTGCAGGCAGTATCATCCTCTGTTATGGAGTGGGTCATGTCTAATGCTGCAGGTAGTATTCATCTCCTCTGTTATGGAGTGGGGTCATGTCTAATGCTGCAGGTAGTATCATCTCCTCTGTTATGAGTGGGTCATGTCTAATGCTGCAGGTAGTATCAGCTCCTCTGTTATGGAGTGGGGTCATGTCTAATGCTGCAGTAGTATCATCTCCTCTGTTATGGAGTGGGTCATGTCTAATGCTGCAGGTAGTATCATCTCCTCTGTTATGGAGTGGGGTCATGTCTAATGCTGCAGGTAGTATCATCTCCTCTGTTATGGAGTGGGGTTCATGTCTATGCTGCAGGTAGTATCATCTCCTCTGTTATGTAGTGGGGTCATGTCTAATGCTGCAGGTAGTATCAGCTCTCTGTTATGGAGTGGGTCATGTCTAATGCTGCAGGTAGTATCAGCTCCTCTGTTATGGAGTGGGGTCATGTCTAATGCTGCAGGTAGCATCAGCTCCTCTGTTAATGGAGTGGGGTCATGTCTAATGCTGCAGGTAGTATCATCTCCTCTGTTATGTAGGGGGTCATGTCTAATGCTGCAGGTAGTATCAGCTCCTCGTTATGGAGTGGGGTCATGTCTAATGCTGCAGGTAGTATCAGCTCCTCTGTTATGGAGTGGGTCATGTCTAATGCTGCAGGTAGTATCAGCTCCTCTGTTATGGAGTGGGGTCATGTCTAATGCTGCAGGTAGTAATCAGCTCCTCTGTTATGGAGTGGGGTCATGTCTAATGCTGCAGGTAGTATCAGTCCTCTGTTATGGAGTGGGGTCATGTCTAATGCTGCAGGTAGTATCAGCTCCTCTGCTATTGGAGTGGGACCATGTCTAATGCTGCAGGCAGTATCAGCTCCTCTGTTATGGAGTGGGGTTTTTGCACTGAGCAACAATTTGGTACGCCACCTTATGTGACGCTAACAGTGCTCGCTGGTTTACTGAAGAAGCATTCACAAAGCGGGACGATTRTTGGCAATATTCGGCACGTTTTCGCAGAAAAAAACTCAAGCGGCTTATCAGCGTGATTGGGGTGTAATGTCTTTAAGTGACGCCTTCATTTATTTGGCTTCATGCTGTCCGCTGCCAACATTTTTAGACACAGTAAACATACCGGTCTTTCCTCGTCTCCCACCGTAGTCACAGTGAAGCCAAGCGCCACATACGCGTCGTCATATTTCCTCGTCTTAGCTTTCGGGAGACTTAACGTTTGTCTCATTATCTCCGTCTCTCGCCGCCTTTTTTTTCATCCCTGTTAAATATTTTTCCATGGTGTCTCTTAAGGGTTTGGTAGCTGCACTTCATATCTCCTGCTCTGTGCTGTGTGCTCTTGTTCGGTGCAAAAACAACTACTCCCTGGCATCGCTCCGAGCCCCCTCTGGGGGCGCGCCCCACTATTTGAGAAGGACTGCTTTAGTGAGAGCTTTCACATGATGCTAGGCTACCTCAGGAGACACTTTTAAAAGGTCCAATGCAGMCGTTTTTATCTCAATATCAAATCATTTCTGGGTAACTATTAAGTACGTTATTGTGATTGTTTTCACTTAAAATGGTCCAAAAGAAACTCAAATAGAATCGTAGCAAAGAGACTTTTCTCAACCAATAATTTATCTTGGACTGTCTGGGAGTGGTCTGAGTGGGGAGGGGAAACTGAAAACGACCTGTTATTGGCAGAGAGGTTTGGAACTCTTTCTTATTGGTCTGTTAACTAATTTACCTCATGGTGATGTCACCATGGAAAGACAAAACTCCACCCCACCAAAACAGGCTGAAATGTCACGTGGTTTTTTCAAACCGCTCCAACACTACAATGGCATAATCATCATTATCACAATTTCACAGCATTATTCCAACCTCAGTGTGGAAATATAGAACACAGGGGGTAAAAACACATTTTTGACTGCACTGGGCCTTTAATAGTTCTCCTGAACAGTTACCTGCAGACATCTCTTTATTAAAGCGACAATCAACTGTTGAACAATAACAAAGGCTACTCTATTTTTATTTCTCTCTTTTAAATTATTGTAACGACCCTGGGTTTATAAGCCATGAAAAAATCGACGCTGCCGCACGAGCATGCTTTTGCGGCACAATCGCTATCGCGCCGGACCTCGGGCTAGGGTCGAGGGTTCGAGACCTGCTCCCTGCTGTTTCATTACATTATAAATTATACCACCCAGATTGTGTACACGACAATAAGCATCTTAAGGCTCAGTGTATCGTTAGAATCACAGATCCTATCTGATGGTTTTGGGAAACCGGGACCCAAACCCGGTTCCATTCTACAGATCCTGTGTATTAGAAAGTAACGTTATAACTGCAAAACCCACATTATCACTAGCTAGTAAACGTACTTACCGCCTGTGTCTCTTGATGTTGATGATATACTAATGATGTTCATTAAAAGTGTCCACAACCCGCAGGCCGAATAAGTCTCCATATTGTCCCGTTAAAGACAGAAGTCACGTAGAACTATAGGATCATGTCAATCTATCTGCGACACGATACAGTGACCTGAAACCGCTGAGCTACTGCAACACACTGTCTTATAGTATCCCCTCCCTGCCTGCTGCAACACACTGTCTTATAGTATCCTTCCGCTGTCTATAGCAGCCCCTCCCCTCCCAAGTATCCTCCTCTTGACACACTGTCTTATAGTATCCTGCCGCTGCCTGCTGCAACACTGTCTATAGCAGCCCCTCCCCTCCCAAGTATCCTCCTCTTTACACACTGTCTTATAGTATCCTTCCGCTGCCTGCTGCAACACTGTCTATAGCAGCCCCTCCCCTCCCAAGTATCCTCCTCTTTACACTCTCTATAGCAGCCCCTCCCCTCCCAAGTAGCCCCTTCTTTACACTCTCTATAGCAAGCATGTATTGTCCACTAAAGAATGTCACCTTGTGACTTGAAACGCCTCCCTTCTCCCTCATGGCGTCAAATTCTCTCACACGAAGAGAGCCAATAACTAGTGTTCTCTCAACACACACCCCTCACCACTACTCAGCACATTTCCACATTCTGCACATGGCTATATTTGTTCATGTAGACTTTGAATATGTTTCATATGTGGGTGAWGCATTTCATTTGTAGTCTTTCTTAATTTGTCCTTTTGAAATATATTTAACATCATTTGGTGGGATGTCTGTAAGAAATCACTTATGATGATCATTATTTCAATTTAGTGTAATGACATCACTCACTTCTCCTGAAGGGAGCACATAATATGATTCACTATTCACCATAAATGTAAAAGCATTAGATTGGCTATGCACGACCCAAAAGACTTTACACCATACTTCCTGTTCATGCAGAGAATTGAAAAAGGTCACTTTGGGAGAACTGAGATGTTTGGTACGAATTACTGAGCAACTCCTTCCTCCCTCCTTGAAGTAATCACTGCTTAGACAGGAACGGGCAGGTGAAACCAAGACCTCTACTACATGACTTTAGACAGGAACAGGCAGGTGAAACCAAGACCTCCACTACATGACTTTAGACAGGAACAGGCAGGTGAAACCCAAGACCTCTACTACATGACTTAGACAGGAAAGGCAGGTGAAACCAAGACCTCCACTACATGACTTTAGACCAGGAACAGGCAGGTGAAACCAAGCCTCCACTACATGGCTCTTAGACAGGAACAGGCAGTGAAACCAAGGCCTCATACAATGACTTTAGACAGGAACAGGCAGGTGAAACCAACCCTCCACTACATGACTTTAGACAGGAACAGGAGTTGAAACCAAGCCTCCCCACTAATGAAACCCTTTTAGACAGGAAAACAGGCCCCAAGGGTTGAAACCAAGACCTCTACTACATGACTTTAGACAGAACAGGCAGTTGAAACAAAGACCTCCACACATGACTTTAGACAGGAACAGGCAGGTGAAACCAGCCTCCACTAACAGTGACTTAGGACATGGAACAGGCAGGTGAAAAAAGACCTCTACTACATGACTTTAGACAGACAGACAGGTGAAACAAGACCTCCACTACATGACTTTAGACAGGAACAGGCAGGTGAAACCAAGACCTCCACTACATGACTTTAGACAGGAACAGGGCAGGTGAAACCAAGACCTCCACTACATGACTTTAGACAGGAACAGGCAGGTGAAACCAAGACCTCCACTACATGACTTTAGACAGGAACAGGCAGGTGAAACCAAGAACCTCCACTACATGACTTTAGACAGGGACGGGCAGGTGAAACCAAGCCTCCACTACATGACTTTAGACAGGAACGGGCAGGTGAAACCAAGACCTCACTACATGACTTTAGACAGGAACGGGCAGTGAAACCAAGACCTCCACTACATGACATTAGACGGAACAGGCAGGTGAAACAAGACCTCCACTACATGATTTAGACAGGAACAGGCAGGTGAAACCAAGACCTCTACTACATGGCTTTAGACAGAACAGGCAGGTGAAACAAAGACCTCTACTACATGACTTAGACAGGAACAGCAGGTGAAACCAAGACCTCACTACATGGCTTAGAGCAGGAAACGCAGGTGAAACCAAGACCTCCACTACATTGACTTTAGACAGGAACAGGCAGGTGAAACCAAGACCTCCACTACATTACTTAACAGGAACAGGCAGGTGAAACCAAGACCTCCACTACATGACTTTAGACAGGAACAGGCAGGTGAAACCAAGACTCCACTACATGACCTTAGACAGAACAGACAGGTGAAACCAAGACTCCACTACATGACTTTAGACAGGAACAGGCAGGTGAAACCAAAGGCCTCCACTACATGACTTTAGACAGGAACGGGCAGGTGAAACCAAGGCCTCCACTACAGAACTTTAGAACAGGAAGGCAGGTGAACCACGGCTCCATATACATGACTTTAGACAGGAACCGGGCAGGTAGAACCAAGACCTCCACTACATGACTTTGACAGGAACGGGCAGTGAAACCAAGACTCCCTACAATGACTTTAGACAGGACACGGGCAGGTGAAAACCAAGGCCTCCACTACATGACTTTAACCTGTCTAGTCATTTCTAATCAGGGATTACTTCCAGAGAGGAATAAAGAAGGGATGCATGTAAAAGATTGAGCGAGACACTATTGTCAGCTCACAACCCAATCTTGTTATTTGCATATAATATACTTTTGACCTCTCACCTGTATATTGTCTGTAACCATTCCACAGATATCTTGTACAGTGGAAACACTTGAGCCTCTGCCTCGTCCACGTCAATTTTTGACTTTAAGTTACTTTGGAAATATTTTCTTAACTCTATTTCTTGACCTGAGCTCAATTGGAGTCTCCTAGCAAACGGGAAGAATCATTATGTAAATAAGGTATTTCTGTTTTTTATTTGTAAAGAATTTGTTAAAATGTATGAACCCGATTTTCACTTTGTCATTATAGGGTATTGCGTGTAGATTGAGGGAAAATGTAAATGTAATCGATTTTAGAATAAGATGGTAATATAATAGCATGTGAAAAAGGGGAAGGAGTCTGAATAGATCCAAACAGTGTTAACTCTGTCTGACCGGTAGAGTAGCGGTTATGGTAGTTGCTCCCCAAGAGAGTTTGAGAGTTCAAATCACAGAGAAGCAGTTAAAGGGGCTACTTTTCTCTTGTTGCCATGTGGACCTGAAAGACCAAACAAGAGTCATGTTGGGGACAGGGACGAGTTCCCATCAAATAGCAAGAATGAAGTGACACCTTGTATAGAATGTCCTTTTAATAGAGTTGTGATAAAATATTATGTTGTGGAGTAACAATACAAACCTTCTCTACAAAAGCCTACTTTTACCTGGGGCCATGCTTTGTAGACCACTCAGAGGTGTTCCTAATCCTGGTCCCCGTGAAGAAACCCACATGATAGCTTATAGACAGTAGGAGGCAAATGAAGGGACAAAGTACAATAATAAGATATAACTTTTCTAGCGTCTATTTGCTGGTAATGTGAAACACGTCCCTTTCGAATGTCGTCCCCCGTTCCTAAACACATCCATCCTATAGTGTAGGTTTTGAAGGTTCATATTCTATGCTTGAAGATTGAGGAACGGTTGATGGATCCAAGGAGTACAAGCCCCCACACCATTCTCCAACCTCTGAAATGTTGTCTTTGGTGTGAGCATTTTTAAGTAGTACTAGTTTAGTAGTTTAAATACATTTCTGTTAAGTAATTTACACCACTGGACTTGAAAGGACCACCTCAATTACCTCGACTAACCAGTGCCCCCACACATTGACTCTGTACCGGTACCCCTGTATATAGCCTCCACATTGACTGTGTACCGGTACCCCCTGTATATAGCCTCCACATTGACTGTGTACCGGTACCCCCTGTATATAGACTCCACATTGACTCTGTACCGTAACACCCTGTATATAGCCTCCACATTGACTCTGTACCGTAACACCCTGTATATAGCCATCAGAGTCAATGTGGAGGCTATATACAGGGGTACCGGTACAGAGTCAATGTGAGGCTATATACAGGGTGTACCGGTAAAGAGTCAATGTGGAGGCTATATACAGGGTGTACTCGGTACAGAGTCAATGTGGAGACTATATACAGAGTGGGTTTACGGTTCAGAGTCAATGTGGAGGCTATATACGGGTTTACGGTACAGAGTCAATGTGGAGGCTATACAGGGGGTACCGGTACATAGGTCAATGTGGAGGCTATATACAGGTGTTTACGGTACAGAGTCAATGTGGAGGCTATATACAGGGGGTTACGGTACAGAGTCAATGTGGAGGCTATATACAGGGGTACGGTACAGAGTCAATGTGTGAGGCTATACTAT
>NW_019946989.1:0-9370 GCF_002910315.2 Salvelinus sp. IW2-2015 | reverse complement strand
ATACAGGGTGTTACGGTACAGAGTCAATGTGGAGGCTATATAACAGGGTGTTACGGTACAGAGTCAATGTGGAGGCTATATACAGGGTTGTACGGTACAGAGTCAATGTGGAGGCTATATACAGGGTGTTACGGTACAGAGGTCAATGTGGAGGCTATATACAGGGTGTTACGGTACAGAGTCAATGTGGAGGCTATATACAGGGGGTACCGATACAGAGTCAATGTGGAGGCTATATACAGGGTGTTACGGTACAGAGTCAATGTGGAGGCTATATACACGGTATAGGTACAGAGTCAATGTGGAGGCTATATACAGGGTGTTACGTACAGAGTCAATGTGGAGGCTATATAACAGGGTGTTACGGTACAGAGTCAATGTGGAGGCTATATACAGGGTGTACGGTACAGAGTCAATGTGGAGGCTATATACAGGGTGTACGGTACAGAGTCAATGTGGAGGCTATATACAGGTTACGTACAGAGTCAATGTGGAGGCTATATACAGGGGGTACCGTACAGAGTCAATGTGGAGGCTATATACAGGGGTACGGTACAGAGTCAATGTGGAGGATATATACAGGTGTACGGTACAGAGTCAATGTGGAGGCTATATACAGGTGTACGGTACAGAGTCAATGTGGAGGCTATATACAGGGTACCGGTACAGAGTCAATGTGGAGGCTATATACAGGTGTTACGGTACAGAGTCAATGTGGAGGCTAATACAGGTGTGGGTACGGTACAGAGTAATGTGGAGGCTATATACAGGGTACCGAGTACAGAGTCAATGTGGAGGCTATATACAGGGGTACGGTACAGAGTCAATGTGGAGGCTATATACAGGGGTACCGGTACAGAGTCAATGTGGAGGCTATATACAGGGTGTTACGGTACAGAGTCAATGTTGAGGCTATATACAGGTGTTACGGTACAGAGTAATGTGGAGGCTATATACAGGGGTACCGGTACAGAGTCAATGTGGAGGCTATATACAGGAGGTACCGATACAGAGTAATGTGGAGGCTATATACAGGGGTACTGGTACAGAGTCAATGTGGAGGCTCCCTGTATATAGCCTCCACATTGACTCTGTACCCTAATACCGTGTATATAGCGTCCACATTGACTCTGTACCGTAACACCCTGTATATAGCCCCCACATTGACTCTGTACCGTAATACCCTGTATATAGCCTCCACATTGTTATTTTACTGCTGCTCTTTCATTATTTGTTACTTTTATTTCTTATTTTTTACTTAAAACATATTTTTCTTAAAACTAGATTGTTGGTTCAGGGCTTGTAAGTAAGCATTTCACTGTAAGGTCTACACATGTAGTATTCGGCGCATGTGACAAAAACAATTTGATTTGTTACACATGAAAACATGTTGTGAACCTGGTGTGATTATTGACACTGTGCTGACACCTAGTGGACATCAAGAGGAACTACACCACAGACACTATAACCTTAAAACAGATGGGATGCTTTACATACGTTGCTCAGTTTTATTAGACACTAATATATATGTCCAATAAACAGATGTTCAAAGGTCGGAATGTATCATCGGTAACAATTGTGTACAAGCCACCTAATTAATAAAATACTGGGGCTAGCGGTCATTAGTTACATTTCAAACATAGCGATTCCCTAATTGAGGCGCAACAGAGCTCACCGGCAAGTGCCGGTACACCGGAAATAATTACCAAACCAACGAACGAGGAATGGTGGAGGCTACCAGAATGAAGAGAGACATTTTTCAGAATAAACGTGGTGAGTGAAAAACGTAATTACATAACTCACTCCCCACCCGGTATCTCATTCTACCGCTATACGACTTTGTATTCGTTGTTTGTTGACAAACTTGTTATTGACGAAGTTTTTGGAACGGATTCCTGTTGGAACAAATTATAAACTATACCCACCCGAGGATACTATAAGACAGTGTGTTGCAGCAGGCAGGGAGAGGATACTATAAGACAGTGTGTTTGCAGCAGGCAGGGAGAGGATACTATAAGACAGTGTGTTGCAGCAGGCAGGGAGAGGATACTATAAGACNGCAGCAGGCAGGGAGAGGATACTATAAGACAGTGTGTTGCAGCAGGCAGGGAGAGGATACTATAAGACGGTGTGTTGCAGCAGGCAGGGAGAGGATACTATAAGACAGTGTGTTTGCAGCAGCTCAGCGGTTTCAGGTCACTGTATCCTGTCGTGCAGATTGACATGATCCTATAGTTCTACATGACTTCTGTCTTTAACGGGACAATATGGAGACTTATTCGGCCTGCGGGTTGTGGACACTTTTAATGTACATCATTAGTATGTCATCAACATCAAGAGACACAGGCGGTAAGTACGTTTACTAGCTGGTGATAATGTGGGTTTTGCAGTTGTAACGTTACTTTCTAATACACAGGATCTGTAGAATGGAATCGGGTTGAATTATACCTCGCTGATTGTACCGGTTACCGATACTATTCCTCAGTTCGGAGCGCAGTAGCCCGGGCTGTACACACTGTCCATAGCGCCTCCTCAGTGCTCCCACTAAAGCCCCAGAATCACGTCTGTCCTCGGGGATAATCAATACCAAACAGTCCAGAGCTTCATCCGTGAGGCATAAAGCCGACTGCAGTGCCCTATCTTCATTCAACCAGCCCCTAAAACGAGCTAACGGTTCAAACTGAGCATGAAAAGCTTCCCAATCCGATTACCGGAATACTTCGGGGTCTTAACAGATACGGACGCAACCGGGAACCGGGCGCCGCCATGTTAGTTTACATCCTGAGCCCCAGATTCCTCGTCCCGCCGCGTCGCTGTCACCCCTTCCGTCCAGTGTTGCCAATTTAGCGACTTTGTCGTAATATTTAGCGAGTACTCAGACTCCTCTAGCGACACATTTTTTAAAAAGCGACTTTTTGTGTTATTGGAAACTTTTGGAGACTCTGACGTGAAAGCACGTATCGTTGTTCCTCTTGTCAACGAGCAGCCCCGTCCCAAAGCAGTCCCAGGCGGCCCGGTCCCTCCCGGGTCCAGTCAGAGCAGGAGATGTTCACCCCTCCGCGTCCAGACTGCAAATTATTCTTTATTTTATTTTTAATCTTTTTTTTTTTTTTTACACAACAAATACAAAAAAAACTGAAATATAGAAACAAGAGTACATTAACCTAACAGACAGGGGTATTACATATCAAGATTCATTTTCAATTTGTTAAATACTTTTATGGTGTGTATTGCTTTTTAGTTTTTACATTTACTGATCACTTCAAAATAATATTTAAATTCTATCTTAAATAATGTGAAGAGAGGTTTGTTCTCTTCATTTTATGGACAAAGAATCTTCCATGAAAGATAAACAAATTAACAATGAAAGTTAAAATAAATATAATTTGTTTCAAAATAAAACATAATATCACAATCTTTCAAATTAACATTAATAGTTGTTTCTTTTCAAATAAAATCTCCAAAATCTTCTGACATAACAACAGTCCCAAAATAAATGGTCAGGAGTCTCTGGGTCATAATCACAAAATACACATTTGTTATCAATAGCTATTTTAAATCTGTGTATAATAAAGGTCTTTACAGGGTAGATTCTATCAATGAGTTTGTATGATACTTCTTTCACCTTATTAGATGTACAATATTTACCAGATAACAACAAGACTTTGTTCTAGTTCACTTATCCTAGGGCTGCATTCCAGTTCACTTGTCCTAGGGCTGCATTCCAGTTCTCTTGTCCTAGGGCTGCATTCCAGTTCTCTTGTCCTAGGGCTGCATTCCATTTCACTTGTCCTAGGGCTGCATTCCAGTGTCTCCAGATCACTTGTCCCTAGGCTGTATTCCAGTTCACTGTCCTATGGGCCTGTGCTATTCGCAGTTCCTTGTCCTAGGGCTGCACTCGCCCAGTTCACGTTGTTTTCCTAGGCTGCAGCTCCAGTTCACTTTGTCCAGGCTGCAATCGCAAGTTCATCTTGTCCTAGGGCTGCAACTTCCAGTTCACTTGTCCTAGGGCTGCATTCCAGGTCACTTGTCCTAGGGCTGCACTCCAGGTCACTTGTCCTAAGGGCTGCACTCCTATGGGTCAATTGTCCTAAGGGCATGCATTCCCAGTTCACTTGTCCTAGAGTGGCTGCATTTCACGAGTTCACGTTGTCCTATGCGGGCTGCATTGCAGTACACTTGTCCTACGGGCTCTACTCCAGTTCACTTGTCCTATGGCGCACTCAAGTTCACTTGTCCTTACCGGGCTGCATTTCCAGTCACTTGTCCTAAGGCTGATTCACGCACGCATTGCCTAGGGCTTGGCACTCCAGAACATTTTTAACATGAGGAATAGTAACGTATATTGACATAGTTTCCTTATATATCATGTCCATTAACATTTATACCCTGAGAATATTGTTGTATTGATGGCTACAAATCCTCAACAGTTGCACTGGAGTATTGTTTATATTCTCCTAAAAGAAGAATAGCAGCTTTAGGGACAGCCTCACAACACCTTTAGGACAGCTCTCACAACATACTTAGGGCAGGCTCTCACAACACCCTTAAGGGATCAGCTCTAACATCACCTTTAGGGACAAGCTCTAACAACACCTTAAGGGACAAGCTCTACATCACCTTTAGGGACAGCTCTACAAGCATCCTTGTAGGGACAGCCTCTAACAACACCTTTAGGGAACAGCTCTGAGAAACACCTTTAGGGACAGCTCATCAACACCTTTTGGGGACAGCTCTACAACACCTTTAGGGATATGGTTCTAACAACACCTTTAGGGATCAGCTCTAAACAAACAACCATTTAGGGACATGCTCTAACATGCTACCTTTTAGGGACAGCAGCTCTAACAACACCTTTAGGGACAGCTCTACACACACTTTGGGGACAGCTCTTAACAACACCTTTAGGAAACAGCTCTACTACATTACACCTTTAGGAGGACAGCTCTTACAACACCTTTTGGGACGCTCTAACGAAACACCCTTTAGGGACAGCTCTACAACACCTTAGGGCGCTTCAACAGCCTTAGGGACATGCTCTAACATCGCGAACCTTTAGGGACAGCTCTACAACACCTATTGTTGGCGGACAGCTCTAGAGCACACCTTTAAGGGACAGCTCTAACACACCTTTAGGGACAGCTCCTAACAACACCTTTAGGGACAGCTCTACAACACCTTTAGGGACAGCTCTACAACACCTTTAGGACAGCTCTACAACACCTTTGGGACGCTCTAAAACAACAACCTTAGGGACAGCTCTACAACACCTTTTAGGGACAGTCCTCTAACCACACCGTTTAGGGACAGCTTAAACAACACCTTTAGGGAACAGCTCTAAACAACACCTTTAGGGATAGCTCTAAACAACACCATTAGGGACAGATCTACAACACCTTTAGGGACAAGCTCTAACAACACCTTGTAGGGACAGCTCTACAACACCTTTGGGGACAGCTCTGAACAACATCCCTTTAGGAGTAAGCTCTAAACATCTCTTTAGGACAGCTCTAACAAACAGCTATTTTTTTTTATAGGGAACGGCTCTAACAACTTATCTTAGGACAGCTCTTAACAAAACCTTTTAGGGACATGTCTCTCAAGAGAGAGCCTTTAGGTGCACAACTCTACAACACCTTTAGGGAACAGCTCTACAACCCTTTAGAGGACAGCTCTACAACTACCCTTTAGGGACAGGCGAGAAACAACATAGCCTTTAGGGACAGACTCACAACACCTTTAGGGGACAGCTCTACAGCACATGTGTGTAGGGACGCTCTACAACACCTTTAGGGACATGCTCTAACACACCTTTAGGGACAGCTCTACATACACCTTTTAGGGACAGCTCTAACAACACCTTTAGGGGACCAGCCTCTACAACCACCTTTAGGGATTACAAGTCTCTACAACGAAGGGACCTTTACTGTCCCGAGACAAGCTGCGGGTAACAACACCTTAGGTAAGGATGCACTCTCCCTACCACAATCATACATATTAGTGCGTGAACAGTATGAAGGCGCTCTACCCAACTTACCTTATATTAAAGGGGACATGGCTTCTAGGAACACTTTGGTGAGAGGAACAGCGCTTCTAGGCAAGGACACCTGTTCTACGGGACATGTGCGAGTATCTGAGTCCCCTCTAATAAAGTGTGTTAGCTAAGCTGACCTAAATGTGGCTGTGAAGCTTGACTAAAAAGGGTGTGTAAATGTATATCAGTGCCAATAAAGAGTGTACGAGGAAGAGGCTGATCCCTAAATGTGGCTTGTAGATGCGGCGGCCTGAAAGGTTTGAATGAGGCTGTCTAAGGGTTGTCAAGAGCCCTGTCCCCAAGGTGGTGTAGTTAGCAGCAGAGACGACTGTCCTCTTTAGGAGACACAAGGTAGTTGTAGACTCTACAAGCGAACACTGTCCTCTCTAAGGGACAAGCTCTTATACTAAAGGTGATTGTTAGCAAAGTCCTGTCTCTTTAGGTGCACAGCTAAAGGTGTTCGTTAGAAAGCTGTCTTCCACATAAAGGTGGGATGTATTCTATATACGCCAGTATCCCTGGACCGCCACACTTCAAAATAAATGAAGTATGATTTGTAAAAAAGGAGAGGAGCATAGCTTGTCATCACGTATGTATATATATCTATCAAAGGGTGTCTTGTATAGATCAAACGGCTGTCTTAGCGCCGGAATACAAGCAAGGACTCTAACACAACATGGCCAAGTATGGTTAGTTAAGAGCTGTGTCGGACACGCCTAAAGGTGTTTGGCTAAGGCTGTCCCTAAAGGCTGTTGAATAGTCTAAAAGAGCGTCGACACCTAAAGGTGTTAATTTCATAAGAGAACTGACAGGGACAGGTTCCCCAACACACCCCTTAAATGCTGCTGTGAGAGCGCGGTCCCTATCAAGGTTATGGGTTCGTCGTCAGGAGGCTGTCCTCTTAGAAAGGCTTGTGTGCTACTTGTACAGAAAGTACACAGACCCCACGACTCCCTGTTCGCTCTCAAAGGTGTTGTAAGTTATCCGCAAAAGAGTGTCCCTAAGAGGTAGGAATTCGTAGTTACAGTTTTAAGATTAAAAGGAGAAAAACGGTACGAAAGTGAGAATACAGCTACTACAAGGCCAGAGCATGTCCTCTAAAAAGGGTGTTGTAGAAGGAACAACCTTGTGGTCCCTGGCTATCTCAGAGTATCGGATCTCTATTCAAAGAGCGACGCCGTGGGAAAATTTATGGAAATGCCCATAGGCGCGTAGAACATGGCGTTATTTATGGTCTCAATTATGGTGATGGAATCCTAGACGCCTTTTACAAATTCAACTAGTAACTTAATGTTGCAATAGTGCACACGGTGTGAAGATAGCTCGCACGTGTTAAGCATAGTCATGCAATGCCTCAGTTCCCCAGCCCTCCAGTCTCCGCACATCTCCAAAGCCCCATCCTATCCACCAAGCTAAATATAACATCAGCCGGAACAAGATTACCTGAGAGCACAACAGCAATACGGCTTGATCGTAATTGGAAGGTGATGTTTTGGTTTGCACACGGTACTTCTTATTTTCTGGTCGTTTAAATGTACTCAGTTCTCGAGGCCACACATCTGGTTTTATTTAGAATAGAGTCATTGTGTTCGCGGACATCCAGATGAAAGAATGGATGACGAGAGAGTCTCAGGTGCACAATGCGAGACCAAGAAGATGTCACGAAGCAGTAGATTACATTAGATTGGATGAAGAGTCATTACAAGGGTGAATGATCGAATAACGACAGCGCAACGAGCGCTGATTTAATGACAGCTGAAGCGGATATCATGATAGTGGAGCCGAGGAAACGTATCGTACTGCTGAAGTGTAAGTCGACACTGGTTATAGTGCTGTTGGTGGCAGGGTGCTCATGTAAAAGCCAGAGGCTGCGATACGAGCACGCCACTGATGATCGACCTAGGTCAGTAGTAGGAGACTTGTGCGCAGACTAGCGAATATCCCTCCAATGTATCGCCAATTGGCTGTCGATTACAATCGTCTTGTCACATACTATCTGTTGGGTAGTGTCCACTCTCCGCAATGGTTTGGGTGTAGGGGGTACATGCGTTCCATCTTCCTTTCCAGTACAAAACAAAAACCAAAAATGAACATAAATGAAATAATTACGTGGATCCAAACATGGGAACAGAACTAGCTATGAACAGAATGTTAAATACAATAGATTGCTCTGGTTTATTTTTAACCTAAAAAATTTCTATAGATGGGAAGTCACAACTAGCACCAAGCTAGAAGATGAGAGAGACGGCCATTTCCTAGCCCTCAACTCGCCCATTCCAATGAATCCTCCCCTTGCTAGGGCCGCTCTGGGTCTCTTGTTTAGGTAGTCTCCCCCTCACTAGTCTTAAAATATGGACTGATAAAATTCTGGTCTCACTTATTAAATACAGAATCACAAACAAAAAACTAATAACGATCATATGTTGGGGTGGAGGTGGACTATAGAGGCTCTATCAGTCACACCCTGTTTCTAGGAGGAGACTGATGGCTCTAACAGACGAGGCCCGTTTAGCCTGAACAGCCGGCGATATCGGATTACACCCCTGTCCTAAAAAGAGCATGTTGTAGGCTCTAGGACAACTAGCCTCCTCTAAAGGGAAAGGTGAGGTTCAGCTCTGACAACTAAGAGCCTCGCTCCTCGCCAATATGTAGGGTGGTTTGTAGAGGACACCTGGTCCTAAAGGGCGGCTTGATTAGAGCTGTCGCCCTTAACGGTGTATGCTAAAACACCGAGTGGCACAAGGTGTTGTTTAGAGGCTATCCCTAAAGGTTGTGTTAGAAGGCTCCTAAAGTGCTGTTAACGTTTTCCCCCCTTACACAGGTGAAAGTCTAGGAAGCGTCCTAAAGGAGTGTTGTAGAGGCCGTCCCTAAATGGTACGTGTTATCGATTCATGATAACAGCTGTCCCCCAACTGAAACAGAGCCTGTTTGCACAAGTGAGGTCTAGGTGCGACCTATAAAACATCTACGTACGCTTCTCTCCTGATCTACAAACAGCACAGATATAAGGGGGGACCACTCGCTATCAGCCATTCTTAGGGTGGACAGTCCACCCTTACAGAGAAGAGATCACACATCAAAAAAAAAGGTGTTGTAGACCTCCCGTTTTATAGCGTCGGTGGGACACGCTCTACCACAAACTAAAGAGTGTGTTAGGCAGCGTTCCCTAAACAGGTCGTTGTAGTTAGCCGTAGCTATGGTCCAGCTGTAAAGGATGCATTGTTAAGGACGTCCTATGGACTGTCCCGCATACACCCCGGCACCGCCAAAGGTGTGATTTGGTCCTTAAAAAGAGACCTGTAACCACCCACTCTGTCCTAAACTTTAGGGACAAGC
>NW_019946988.1:80788-101217 GCF_002910315.2 Salvelinus sp. IW2-2015 | reverse complement strand
CAAGGCTATGCTCACTGGTCAGTCACAGTGGTCAGGTATTCTGCCACTGTGTACTCTCTGTTTAGGGCCAAATAGCATTCTAGTTTGCTCAGTTTATTTTGTTAATTAGTTCCAATGTGTCAAGTAATTATCTTTTTGTTTTCTCATGATTTGGCTGGGTCTAATTGTGTTTGCTGTCCTGGAGCTCTGTGGGGTTTGTGTTTGCTGTCCTGGAGCTCTGTGGGGTCTGTTTGTGTTTGTGAACAGAGCCCCTGGAGCAGCTTGCTTAGGGGACTCTTCTCCAGGTTCATCTCTCTGAAGGTGATGGCATTATGGAAGGTTTGAGAATCACTTCCTTTTAGGTGGTTGTAGAATTTAACGTCACTTTTCTGGATTTTGATAATTAGCAGGTATCGGACTAATTCTGCTCCTCATGCATTATTTGGTGTTTTACATTGTACACAGAGGATATTTTTGCAGAATTCTGCATGTAGAGGCTCAATTTGGTGTTTGTCCCATTTTGTGAGTTCTTGGTTGGTGAGTGGTCCCCAGATCTCACAATCATAAAGGGCAATGTGTTCTATAACTGATTCAAGTATTTTTAGCCAGATCCTAATTGGTATGTAGAATTTTATGTTCCTTTTGATGGCATACAAGGCCCTTCTTGCCTTGTCTCTCAGCTCATTCACAGCTTTGTGGAAGTTACCTGTGGCGCTGATGTTTAGGCCGAGGTATGTATAGTTTTTTGTGCGCTAGGGCAACGGTGTCTAGATGGAATTTGTATTTGTGGTCCTGGCGACTGGACCTTTTTTGGAACAGTCATACTGAGATTTACTGTCAGGGCCCAGGTCTGACAGAATCTGTGCAGAAGATCTAGGTGCTGCTGTACGCCCTCCTTGGTTGGGGACAGAAGCACCAGATCATCAGCAAAGAGTAGACATTTGACTTCAGATGCTGCAGACTGTTCTAGTGCCCTCGCCAATTCGTTGATATATATGTTGAAGAGGATGGGGCTTAATGTCTGTCTCTCTGTGTGTCTGTCTCTCTGTGTGTCTTGTCTATATATGTGTGTGTCTGTCTGTCTCTGTCTGTCTGTCTGTGTGTCTGTGTCTCTTTCTGTGTCCTTGTCTTTCTTTTTTTATATATATATATATTTCACTGCCTTTTCTTTCCACCCATTATTTGGCCCTCTTCAGCTCTAGGTGTTTTGTGCCCAGAGAGGTTTTTAATGGTTCAGCCTAGGAAGGTGATTGCATTATTCAGTCTCANGCCTTTGTTTGGTTTGTGGTTGTCAATTAGGTGTGTAGGGTGAATACTGTCTTCTCTCTCTTTAGATAGTAATGTCTCTCTCTCTCTCTGTAGATAGTAATGTCTCCTCTCTCTGTAGTATAATGTCTCTCTCTCTCTCTGTAGATAGTAAGAGTCTCTTCTCTCTCTGTAGATAGTAATGAATGTCCTCTCTCTCTGTGTGAAGGATTAAGTAATGTGCTCTCTCTCTCTGTAGATAGAATGTCTCTCTCTCTCTCTGTAGATAGTAATGTCTCTCTCTCTCTCTGTAGATAGTGATGAATGTCTCTCTCTCTTAGATAATAATGAATGTCTCTGCTCTCTCTGTGTAGATAGTAATGTCTCTCTCTCTCTGTAGATAGTAATGAATGTCTCTCTCTCTCTGTTGTTGTAGATAGTAATGTCTCTCTCTCTCTCTGTTAGAGATAGTAACGAGTCTCTCTCTCCTGTATATAGTAATGAATGTCTCTCTCTCTCTCTCTGTAGATAGTAATGTCTCTCTCTCTCTCTGTAGATAATAATGAATGTGGGTCGGACCCTGCTCTGTTGGCTCTAATGGTGTGTGTCAGAACAGCCCAGCAGCTTCAACTCGAGTACTAGAGGATTCTCAATGGACCCCAATGACAGAGCTTGAAGGTCAGCCAATCACTGCCTCTCTCAGGATCAGCTGACTCCATACCCTAGGCACTTTATATGGATCTGAAATATCAGATAGGTATAGGCAATATGCAATAACTCCACTATAAACAGGGATTTGTGGAAACTTCACCTTTTGCTGTTACCTATCCAGTACAGTTAGATAACTATATGCCACATAACTATTGTAATGCTTGTGTGTGTGGTTTCCCTGCAGATATGGATGAGTGTGATGGTAGCCACCGCTGTCAACACGGCTGTCGAAACCTTGTGGAGGGTACCGTGTAGCTGTCCTCAGGATACCTACAACACTATCAATGGAACCAGTGTGTCGGTGAGTGGACAGACTCTCTCTCTCTTCTCTCGATCCTTCTCCCCCCCGTCTGTCTGTGTTCTGTCTTTCTCTCTCCCTCAACATCAAATCTACATCCCTTCCTGGAAGTTGAACTTGTTCCTCTCTAGATTACTGGAAGAGCTCCCTCCCTGAGTCACTGTCCTACATGAACACTGTTGTTATAACTGGTCCGTGTCCTCATGAACACTGTGTTAAACTGAGTCGCTGTCCTACATGAACACTTTATACTGAGCGCGTCCTACATGAACACTGTTGTTATAACTGAGTCCTGTCCTACATGAACACTGTTGTTATAACTGAGTCGCATGTCCTACATGAACACTGTTGTTATAACTGATCACTGTCTACATGAACACTGTTGTTAACTGAGTCACTGTCCTACATGAACACTGTTGTTATAACTGAGTCACTGTCCTAACATGAACCACTTGTGTTATAACTGATCGCTGTCCTACATGAACACGGTTGTTATAAAACTTTTAAGAGCGTCACGTCCTACATGAACACGTGTTGTTATAACTGAGTCGCTGTCCACATGAACACTTGTGTTATAACTGACTCACTGTCCTACATGAACACTGTTGTTATAACTGAACTCACTGTCCTACATGAACACTGTTGTTATACTGATCGCTGTCTTACATGAACACTGGTGTTAATAACTGAGTCACTGTCCTACATGAACACTGTGTTATAACTGAGTCACTGTCCTACATGAACACTGTTGTTATAACTGAGTCACTGTCCTACATAAAACTGTTGTTATAACTGAGTCGCTGTCCTACATGAACACTGTTGTTATAACTGAGTCGTTCCACATGAACACTGTTGTTATAAACTGAGTCACTGTCCTACATGAACACTGTTGTTATAACTGAGTCGCTGTCCTACATGAACACTGGGTTTAATAACTGAGTCACTGTCCCTACATGAACACTGTTGTTATAACTGAGTCGCTGTCCTACATGAACACTGTTGTTATAACTGAGTCGCTGTCCACATACACTGTTGTATAACTGAGTCGCTGTCCTACATGAACACTGTTTTTATAACTGAGTCATGTCCTAATGACACTGTTGTTATAACTGAGTCACTGTCCTACATGAACACTTTGTTATAACTGAGTCACTGTCCTACATGAACACTGTTGTTATAACTGAGTCACTGTCCTACATGAACACTGTTGTTATAACTGAGTCGCTGTCCTACATGAACACTGTTGTTATAACTGAGTCGCTG
The DNA here is from genome assembly GCF_002910315.2 of Salvelinus sp. IW2-2015. Classification (NCBI taxonomy): domain Eukaryota; kingdom Metazoa; phylum Chordata; class Actinopteri; order Salmoniformes; family Salmonidae; genus Salvelinus; species Salvelinus sp. IW2-2015. The sequence continues at coordinate 97,721 of NW_019946988.1, read as the reverse complement.
TCCTACATGAACACTGTTGTTTATAACTGAGTCACTGTTCCTACATGAACACTGTTGTTATAAACTGATCACTGTCCTACAATGAAACACTTTGTTATAACTGAGGCGCTGTCCTACATGAACACTGTTGTTATAACTGAGTCGCGTCCTACATGAACACTGTTGTTATAACTGAGTCACTGTCCTACATGAACACTGTTGTATAACTGAGTCGCTGTCCTACATGAACACTGTTGTTTAAACTGAGGTCACTGTCCTACGATGAACACTGTTGTTATAACTGAGTCGCCTGTCCTACATGAACACTGTTGTTATCAATGAGCGCTGTCCTACATGAACACTTGTATAACTGAGTCGCTGTCCTACATGAACACTGTTGTTATAACTGAGTCGCTGTCCTACATGAACACTGTTGTTATAACTGAGTCACTTGTCCTACATGAAACATGTTGTTATAACTGAGTCACTGTCCTACATGAACACTGTTGTTATAAACTGACTCGCTGTCCTACATGAACACTGTTGTTATAACTGATCGCTGTCCTCATGAACACTGATTGTTAGACTGAGTCGCTGTCCTACATGAACACTGTTTGTTATAAACTGAGTCGCTGTCCTACATGAACACTGTTGTTATAACTGAGTCGCTGTCCTACATGAACACTGTTGTTATAACTGAGTCCGCTGGCACTTTAACTTGAATCTACTGATGGGAATTACAGCATTGATATTCAGTGGCCTTTCCCAAAAAGAACACGGCCAATGTTTATCAGATGAACTGGTACTACAGATGGTGTCCTCATTCCCTTCAAGAGTTTCTCAGTATTGTTTGTGTTCTCTGGCCGAGGTTGACCCACATTGACCTCTGTTTGTTGTTTGACTTCCTGTCTGTGTTGTTTGCTTCCTGTGGTCAGATGAGAACGAGTGCCAGAACACTCAGATCTGTGGGGGAGCGTCGTGTCATAACACCCTGGGAGCTTCCGTTGCCTCTGTCCCACTGGGTTCAACTACGGCGACCAGGGGGGTGTAGTGACATCAACGAGTGCTCCTCCTCCTCTAATCCATGTAACTACGGCTGTTCCAACACAGACGGAGGGTATCTCTGTGCTGTCCACCTGGATACTACCGCGCTGGACAGGGGTGAGTGAGTGAGACTGTGTGTGTGTGTGTGTGTGTGTGTGTGTGTGTGTGTGTGTGTGTGTGTGTGTGTGTGTGTGTGTGTGTGTGTGTGTGTGGTGTGTGTGTGTGTGTGTGTGTGTGTGTGTGTGTGTGTTGTGTGTGTGTGTGTGTTGTGTGTGGTGTGATCTACCCAGGCACAATGTCATTATCAACTTTGATGGATAGACAGGTTTGTTGTTTAGCAACAAAACCGACACTGCGTAACTATGGGACAAAACAGACACGTGCTAACTATGGGACAAAACAGACACGTGCGTAACTGTGGGACAAAACAGACACGTGCGTAACTATGGGACAAACGACACTGCAACTATGGACAAACAGACACGTAACTATGGGACAAAACAGACACGTGCGTAACTATGGGACAAAACAGACACGTGCGTAACTATGGGACAAACAGACACGTGCGTAACTATGGGACAAAACAGACACGTGCGTAACTATGGGACAAAACAGACACGTGCGTAACTATGGGACAAAACAGACACGTGCGTAACTATGGACAAAACAGACACGTGCGTAACTATGGGACAAAACCGACATGTGCTAACTATGGGACAAAACAGACACGTGCGTAACTATGGACAAAACCGCACAGTGCGTAACTAGGGACAAAACAGACACGTGCGTAACTATGGGACAAAACGACACGTGCGATACTATGGGACAAAACAGACACGTGCGTAACTATGGGACAAAACAGACACGTGCGTAACTATGGGACAAAACAGACACGTGCGTAACTATGGAAAACAGACACGCTGCGTAACTATGGACAAAAACACACGTGCGTAACTATGGACAAAACAACACGTGCGTAACTATGGGACAAAACAGACACGTGCGTAACTATGGGACAAAACAGACACGTTGCGTAACTATGGGACAAAACAGACACGTGCGTAACTATGGGACAAAACAGACACGTGCGTAACTATGGACAAAACAGACACGTGCGTAACTATGGGACAAACAGACAGGGTTGGCTTAGATTCTTGACAACATGTAAACTACATTTTGTCGATATTTACTGAAAACATAAATAAATGTGCACAATGTCTCTCAAATACATCGTTACAGTTGTTGGTTAGCTAACTAGCGAATTTTAGCCATATTAGCATTGAATGAAATCAGTCCAAACACCTAAAAAATACATGGTATCAAGAACAAGATGAAACTAGCTGAAACGAGTCACTTTATTGTCATTGTTGGTAGCTATCTGGCCATCCACAATCACAACAACACATAGACCTCTGTCCCATTGAAGTGTGCACATTGTTTTGGTGATGTTGTCAGCTAGCCCACGTATAGGCAAGATGGTGTTTGGGTATGATTTTATGCCCTGTGTGTGTGTGACTGAGTCCTTTCTGTATGTTCCAGGCACTGTGTGTGTGTGTGTGACTGAGTCCTTTCTGTGTGTTCCAGGCACTGTGTGTCAGGCGTGGGCTTTGGTAGTGGTGTGAGTCTGGGCCAGGGAGGAGCAGGAGGAGGGGCAGCAGAGGTGGGTGACAATGATCTGTCTCCTGAGGCCTGCTACGAGTGTAAGATCAACGGTTACCCCAAGAAGGGGCGCAAACGCCGCGACACCAACTCAACGCTGGAGCAACCGCTGGACAATGCACAGGTAATGTCTGTCTGTCTTGGTCTGGTGGCCCATAGAATGGTCATGCTATCATGTCTTGCCTGCTCTTCACTGAATCCGTAGTACATATTAACTGTGTGGTCCTGTGTTGTGTCATCAGGATCCAGAGTGTTGAGTGTTGTCAGTGTTTACATAATCCACCTGTACTACATGGTCCTGTGTCCTCAGCATCAGGAGACAGTGAGCCTGGAGAGTGTTACACGTCATATATCTGCCTGTATAATACTGTATATCTATATGTAACCTGTCCTGTGTCCTCAGCATCAGGAGACAGTGAGCCTGGAAAGTGTGGACATCGAGGACACCCTGCTGTTCAACCTGAACATGTCCGGCCTGTCCAGCCGAGACCACATCCTGGAGTTCACCCCGGCCCTGTCCACACTCAACAACCACGTGCGCTACTCCATCGACTACGGCAACGAGCTGGGCTACTTCAAGATCAGCCAGAGGGAGGGGCTTAGCTACCTGCACCTGTCCAAGAGGAAGTCCCTCCCCCCTGGAGCCTACTTCCTGCAGATCAGTAGCATGGCCGTGTACAGGAAGAAGGAGCTGGCAGCGCTGGAGGACAGCAACGATAAAGACTACCTCACAGGCCAGCTGGGAGACACACTCACCATGAGGGTGCAGATAGTCCTGCATTAACCTACACTACAGGACTGACTGGGGTGGGTGGCTGGGCTGGGCTGGGCTGGGTGGGGAGTGTCTGCCTGTAAACACTGGTCTAGGAACAGATTAATTTACCCTTGATCCATATCTCAACCATTAGGATGGGGAGAGAAGATCTGACTCTGGGTCAATGGTTATGGGCAACTTCTACCTACTCTGAGAGAGAGAGCTTGGGACAAGCTCAACGCCAAAGAGACTAATGGGTGGGTGGGGGGAGGGGGGATTGCGTTGTTTGATTCCCAAAGATGATTCTACATATCATAGATACAACCTTTAGTGCTACAATGTAGGCCTAACCCACTGGTAACAGTATGGCTGTCTGTCTGAAGAAAGGCTTAGAGAATGAGAATGACATGGAGGGAAGACGTGACAATGACACAACAATAACCACTCTAAACTGCTCTGTGCAGGAAGCTCTGGTTTGAATGTTTTTTTATTTTTCATGAAAAAGGTTTATATGAAATGATATGATATGTGGAATCTGCCACTCTTTTGTGGGACATGTAAGGCAAATGCCATATCCACCCGTAGCCCCTACCCCCAAGACCATGAGGGTAGTTAGGGAGTATGGGGTAGGGGCTAGCGGTGGATTTGTGACTGAGTAGCAGAGTGCAACAGTCACTGATGCTGAGTGTTCACAGCTTGGCAGACGTGGAAGTGAAACGCAGCGTTCAGATTCTCCACCCTTCTCCCTGAAGTGTGCACTTGCTCACTCCCCCTTCATGGTTCACAAAGCATTGGCTGCTAAGGAGAGTTTCCACCATATTAAATAAACCAGTCCATTCCTTTCACATCCCTGAGGGGAGAAGGGTAGGGAATCGAACCGTAGCTAAAGTCTTTAGCTAGAAGGACCCCTCTTCCTCATCATAACTATGCTTCTTCATCTTCCCCACTGACTAGATTTCAGCATTACACATATTTACTGGTGCTAGTAACAAAACCACATAGACTTATGAATGCACTGTCATACTCAACACACAGTAGCTGTCTGTCTACTGTCCTTTTAATAAGATGTCAGACATCTTCTTTTCAACCAAAACCAAAGTAACAGCCTGTCTGCTCTCTATACCACATGTAAATGAAGTGTGTTTATACTGTAATCAATGCCATGTTTAGAATGTTAATCTATGAAGCCTTTTGTAAACTAGAGAACGCCCCTGAGAGGAGGGGGTGTAATGGTGCTTATAATGGCCTACTACTTCCTTTGATAAACTGTATACACACACACATTGCATTTGCACCACACAACACAAATACACACACACACGCCCTCAAACACACTCAAAACACACACCGTTCTGATGATGCCAAACCTGTGCCTTCATGTTATGCACTGAGGTCGACGCGGCCCACACTTTTCGCTAGTACAATCAGTGCTCCGTAGCGAAATCAATCAGACCAGCCGTAGACACATCCGTCTGTCGTTCTGTCACATCAGTGAGGGTTTAGTTGTAAAGTCACAATAAAAACATTTTGTTTAAAAGGTTTCGTTGTTGTCCCTGTCTCCCAACTTCACTTCCTCTTTTTGTGGATTATGCTATTTATGGGATGTATTTTAACCACTTTAAGGCACTTTTATATGCACATTCTTTGACCATGATTGTTAGTGTATGCTTAATTACATTTGTCATTAGCAGATGCACTTATCCAGAGTGATTACAGGAGCAATTACCTTGCTCTAGGATACAGACATGGTTTATTCTTTTTTTTCACTAGTCCAGATTTGAACCATTGACCTTTCGTTTACTGGCCCAATGCTCTTAACCGCTAGGCTACCTGCTGCCCTAAGAGTCTACCTTTCCTTGGTTCCTTGCTTTCATTACWGACAGCTYAAAGGACTGGTGAAATCTCCTCTCCACAATGCTTCCTGCTTCTACCTAGCATCATCTCGGCCTAATGAAAGGATGAGGGACGGAAGCTATTGTAATTCCAGAGATGGTATACAACAAAGACGATTGAATCACAGCCACCATATCCAGTTCAACAACCCAATGACTGCATCTAGAAGGCAAGGGTCGCGTTCCCCTTCTCAGACATTGCATGCGTCAACCAATGGTTGCGTGCCACGTCACCGACAGTGCTATCGACTGACAGATTGCTATAACATGTGGTTAGCTGATACATAAAATACCTATCCAGGCGTTGTAAGATCTGGCATGCATCTGCAAGGTAGTCAGCATGGAACTCCACCCATTTCTCAGTGAAACTCCTCCCTGGTGTGGTTCACATTAGCCTTTTGATTCTACATCTAACATGTAACGGTACAGTAGAATATTTTGGTTGCCGACATGCTGCCCAAATATGAGCCTGTGTGAAGGGTTTAGTCCCTAGACAGTTCAAGAGGGAGTTTCCCTATGAAAATAAATGGTTTAACAGCCCCACTTAGTGGTCATTCAGGGTACAGACTAACATAGAATTTTATCCAAAGCCGATTTACATAAGGGGGCATAGCCGACATTTTCATATAGGTTTCCCCAGTTGGAATTGAACCTGCAACACTGGCATTGCTAGAACCATGCTCTTGCGAACTGAGCCACACAGACAAGAAAATCAGTGATGTTTCATTGCCATTAATGGCAAAGGGATAATAACAATCTTTATTAAAGAATGTAATTATTATATAACATGTAACAGAACAAAACAAATGGTTTACAATGTGGATGTATCAGTTGCTGCCTGTGGAGCCAAATCCTCCAACCCCACGCTCAGTCTCATCCAGAGTCTGAAACACAGAGGGAAGACACGGTTAATACTACAACACTGGAGCAAAGGGTATTTTAGTGACTTTCTATGCGAATGAGCCCAGTTCTTAAGGCTGGTTTCCCAAACACAGATTTGGGAACTACGCTCGATCAGAGTTCAGAAAAACAGCCCTAAGGGCTCAAGGCTCATTCTCACAGAAATAAGATGCACTTAAAATCKACATTTCAGTCTCAAGTTTAAATGAAATGAGACTGCTTAACAAGGTGTGTCCATTTAAGGTTTGTGTGAAATGGATCATAAAGCTGTGATCAGCAATTCACTACTAGGTCTGAGCATGTATGGTCATATTAAATCTATAGAGAAGTGTGAAGTACCTTTAGCTCCTGCAGGTCTGGGTAGCAGATCCTCTCGCACACCAGCTGAGCCACACGGTCCCCTTTTTTCACTGGGACACAGAAAAGAAACACCACCATCACTCTACAGGTCACCCAGTTTCCCAACACCATCACTACAATGTTCACTGGAAAACAGATCTCAATGTGAAATGCATTTGGATTGAGCAATCAGTAAAACAAGTTTTTATTTCAGTTTCTGATGAGGCATTTAAGTTATATTTTTCAAAGAGCAATGGGTATATAATTAACTTTATAAAAAAAAAAAAGAAAAAAAAAGGATGTACCAATTGCAGATGGTCCCTTTAATCATGGATAAAGTGCTTTCAATGCTTTGAGTTTGGAAAGGTGGCATGTGAATATGTGAATGATTAATGATTTTTTTAAAGCTCACCTTCAAAGGTTTCCTTGCTGAAGTTGAACAGCACCACCCCACATTACCTCTATAGTCCTCATCCACTACTCCAGCTGAGGGGAGGCAGACACTCCAGTTAGCCTAGCTGTCATGAATGTACCCTGTCAGTTCTATGTTCCAGACTCGGGTTAGAACAGCCAAAGAGTGACTTGGGTTCATGAAATCTCCATCAGAACTATGGTTACCACTTTCCTGCCATTTTTATAACCCATCTCCTCAGAAAAATGTTATATTAATATCTGAAGGTCAAAAAATAAACTCACCCCCAACATCGATGAAGTGTTTTGCAGCCAGCCCAGACCGTGGTGCTGTGAGAAAAAGAGAAATACATAAAATATGACTGAACTACTTAATTTTTTATGCTGGGGAAATGTTAAGGGGAGATGAGAAAGAGGGGTTGAACGAGACTAATCTGAGTCTGAAAGCAGTCTCCATTGACCGTGTTGGAGTATCAAATATGTGATGCATTGTGGGTAAATTGTGACTGACTGATCTACCAATAACAATGAGTAGTTATTTTGTTGSAAGGTGATTTGTCAGTAGGCAGTCAGTCGCCTGCACTTTCAGTTGTAATGAAGGGGTTCGATTAATTTTGCCCGGATGCCTGTGTAGGCATGTATTGCACCAGCTGAAAGTTGATCGCATTAGATTTGGAACTGGGCTGCCTCCCAGGCGTCCCACTCTGTCTGAATGCAATGTTTGCTCAAAACAAAAGTGACATAATTAAGCATGTAGTAATTAGTAGGATTCTGTGTTGCCATGCAAGTGATTGCTTTCTGCCTTCCCAATGAAAAGTAGTTAGAAAATTCAAACATTTATTTTATGTAACTCCCTCACTGTCAAGTCAAACAATACCCAGAGAGACCTACCCCCACGTACCCCTAAACCAGGGTGCAATTAAAAATTATCTTTAAAACACTTAAGTTTGTGTCCTGGTACCCTACTCACCCACTCTGCCATAGCAGCCTGAAGGAACAGCTATCTGGATGTCAGTCTTCACGATAGCCTTGTCCATAGGACCAATACTGTAGTCATACGCACTGTTAGAAAAAAACATCAACAGGTGGCTTACAGTCACTAACTTACAACTAACTTACCTAACATCACATCTAACTCCCCTCCAATCGTTAGTAGGAGGAGCAGGCTAGCACTAACTTTAGCCAACTTTTCTCCTGTTAAAGTTGGTCATATAAACATGAAGCAAGACTAGGCTACCTAGTAAGGTAGCTTGATATGAAGACAACATTATGCATGGTCGTTTGCTAACTAGAGTTTTACTTTTGATTGACAGCAGAAAAATAAACAGCCACATGCAGGATACACTCACTGCAACGTTTTGAATTCAAGTATCTTGCTTATGTGAATAGCAAACTAGCTAAGTAAATACAAGCCAGTAAAATGTATAGCGTTCAAACCACTTCCAGTGACCCTGTACCGGACTCTGACCCACCTGAACAGGTCGTAGCCTGCAGCTTTAGCAGAGCCCCGGGTAGGAGCAGTGGCATGTTCGGACAACTTGGAGAACTTCAGCACCGATATCACATTCTCTGCCACCGCATGTGGCTTTGTCCTCTTCAGTGGAGAAACTTCTGCGGCGTCTATCACTTCTGAGCAAGGCATGTTTACAAAGTTTGTGGTAAGAAAGTTGAGTTACTTCCAAAATAATAAGATGGCTATGGTTAGTTTACTAAAGTTAGCTAACTAGTTAAAATATGGCGAGTTGTTGCTACTTCTCTGACAGGAATCTTATTAGGAAGCACACATTCCCGCCAATTTCAATTGAATCTGCCTCGCCGTCGTTGAAAAAAATAAATAAAAAAACTCGCGAGAGTTCTGACAACCTGACCAGCTGTGAGCTGAATGACTGGAAAACTTTAGCTTGCTAAGCCTTCTTTGAATGATACATCTTGATTTCGGTAAAACTCTCGACTACAAATCTGACAACAGTACAATTACCGGTACCTACACATTTATTGACTACACATCATGTTAATACAAACGTTGATAATACAACAACCAGTTAGCATAGCAAAGTAGCTAGCTAGCTGCTAGTGATTGCAAACATGAGCTATTATAGAAAAGCAATGTAGCTAGCCAACTAGCTACCTGCTTTCTCGCATCCTTTTCTCCTGGCCAGAGTGGGAGAATGCAGATAAAATGTTCTGTGTGAGAGTACTGAAGACTGGGCAGCGATAATCGAAGAACAACACCGCCAGTAGAGCCTCTGCTTTGCAACGAAGTGCTCCATCTTGTTAAAGATACAGTCCTCCCCGGCTGCGGCTCCAGCGCCTACAGAAAGTATTCATACCCCTTGACTTATTCCACATGTTGTGTTACAGCCCGAATTCGAAATGTATTCAATATTTTTTTCCTCTCACCCACAATATCCCATAACTACAAAGTGAAAATGTTTTTATACATTTTTGCTAATGTATTGAGAATGAAATACAGACATAGGGTGAGTATTGGTTAAGTGGGACATTTAAGCTTTGTAATGAATATCTTTAAATGTGTACAATAACATAACCAACAATCAATGCCATTGTGTTAGTCATTTTAATTCTGAACTGGAATAAACTGATTGGTCACATCACACAGGTGTATAACAGAACACACACAGGCTCAGTTTGATAGTGCAACCCTAAGTAACAGTACAGATTAAAAATGATCAGGCCTACTGTACAAATTATTGTTGAAAAAAGGGTATAGGTTGGAACTGTTGCTGTTAACATACAATAAATATATTTTATTCTAAACTGGATTAAACACACAGTCCTAATGAGAGGTGTGTGACTGGTTGAAGTTTTCAACAAGCATGTCTATTCTGGGGAAATTTTTTGACGGTGCAACCCTGAGGTCATGCTCAGCATTGAGTCTGTTTCTGTACTTGTTTTTTAAGTGTGCCAGGGTTGAGAACCCTGACTCGCATAGGTATGTGGTGCCAAACTAGCTTAGAACATATACTGCTTTCTCAGTCTAGACAGGAGACTGCTTCCTGCTGTAGATGAGCAACCAAGAACTGTGAGTGTTTGCCTAAAAAAGCATCTTCAATTAGTTTATTCCAGAATAAAAATTATTAGTATTTTACCAGCAACAGTTCCAACCTAAACTTGTTTAACAATATTTCTAGAGTAATATGTACAGTATAGTAGGCCTGATAATGTTTAATCTTCACCTGTACTGTTACTTAGGGTTGCACTATCAGTAGCTAGCTAGCTTGCTTTGGCTAATGTTAGCTATTAGCTGTGTAACGCTATAAGGCCAGGGGATTGTTTGAAAGAGAAACTCACATCTACTACTATGAGATAGTACTCACTTATTTCTGCTTATCATCCATCATCTGTTATAAAATGACAACAATGTCGTGCAAGCAGACTTACTTTRCCACTGTCGAAGCACTGTTTCCTGACGCATTCTTCCCTGTTCTGGGTTTACCGTCATGCTGGGTGTTTGGTCAAGACCTGTCGTTTTAATTTGTTCGTTTTGAGATACTCATTACTAAGCACTTCCCTGCACAAAACACATTTTGGGTGCTCCTCGTTATTTATTAAAGTTTGTATTAAACCAAGCTAGAGAAACGCATCGCTGTAAATGCGTTTTATGACGATTGAGTTCGTCAGAATTTGTGGCTAGTTTGGGTCCATTTGATGATGGCGAGTGGGAATGACATGTTGACAGGCTGTCAGGTTAGGAAGGCTAAGAGTTTCAAAACACTTGTAATTATAATTTTCACTTGCTTTGTGAAATGTCATTTTTTGTACACATGATTCTTTCACACGTCCAGTATGTGTTTACAGGTGATTTGAACGCCTGTTATGGGCATTTTTACACGCGTTCATTACACCTGTCCAGAGGGCATTTACAGGTGATTAGAACGTTTGKATATTGTACTTTCAGACGCATGAAATTGTGCCACGGCTTTGGAACGAACGGAGCCAGGCCAAGAGAATGCTCGGCGGAAATGGAGCCCATAGAGAAAGCAAGAACAAGATGGGTGGCAGGAGTATTATCATAAGGAGACTTGGAAACCGGAGGAGGAATGGAGGGAAGAAGGGAGATGGTTTGTTAAAGAAGAATGGTAGAAAGTGTAAGCAGATGGAGCTGGAGAAATGGAAGTGAATGAGGGTGAAGTTATGGAGAGACCGAGGTATTCTCCCAGGATCAGGAACAACACAAGTTTGTGACAGTGTTGCCAACTTCTCAGTAAGGAAAGTAGCTATTGGCTGTACTTTTTTTAATTAAATGTTTTTTTATTTTTATATACTGTATTATTCTGCATTATTTTCTATATTTCTGCATTTGAGAATAATGTAACCAACCTATTGTCTTCTAATGTAATGTGTCTGACTGTCTTGATGGACACAAATTATGAGGAAAAATAAGAGTAACTCAACATTTTATTCCTTCTTCATAATACATTAATTAAAATATTACAGTTAAATATGATAAGGACTGAGTCTTATAAAAGACAATGGTTAAAACACAGAAATAAATCAAGCATTTCTATATTGAAAATATACAGCACATACGTTGATTTACATTTTCCTGTTCTGTTTAATAGATTTTCATCACGGTGTGTGTGTGTGTGTGTGCATTAAGGTAGTAAATGATCCCTTCATTATTTCCCTATCATTCAACTAGTAGCTACTTGTGTGGAATATACACATCTATACAAAGTATTATACAGTATTCTATACAGTATCAAACTAATCTTAATTTTTTTTATCAAGTTATCAACGCCGCTAGTAGCATTTGAATATCATTTTAAAAAACTGTTATTTGTATATTGATCACTTTTTGCATAGGTAATTTGTTGCTATAATGTTCATTTCTAGAACACCATAATATTTGTGCATACTAGCCTACATACACAGTGTACAAAACATTAAGGACACCTTCCTGAGTTGCCCGTAGAACAGCATCAATTAGCATTCCACAGGAATGCTGGCCCATGTCGACTCCAATGCTTTCCACAGGTGTGTCAAGTTGGCTGGATGTCCTTTGGGTGGTGGACCATTCTTGATACAGACGGGAAACTGTTGAGTGTGAAAAACTCAGCAGCGTTACAGTTCTTGACACAAACGGTGCGCCTGACACCTACTACCATACCCCGTTCAAAGGCACTTAAATCCTTTGTCTTGCCCATTCACCTCTGAATGCACACACACACACAATCCATGTCTCAATTGTCACAAGGCTTAAAAATCCTCTTTTAACCTGTCTCCTCCGTTCATCTATACTGATTGAAGTGGTGTTAACCACAGGGGACATGCACATGAGTCATAACGCATCTCATCGCATTATCTGACGGTTTGGTCAGCGCCTCTGTTCCTTTGAAAATGAAGAGCAGCATGTCTCTTGAAATTCTCAACTTGCTCGCTACTCACGTAAGTGGTCCTCCTGTATGCAGTTGGTGTTAGTGTTGAGCCTCGCGTGCATATGCGCAAGATAGCAGAGAGAGTTATGTGAGGAGTATCTAGGATTATTGCAGGGACCCAATTCGATCCCTAGCTTTCTCACAAAGCCACTCTATTTTTATAACTTAGTTTCTTAACTCATGACTATAGCAACCTGTAAATTAGTACGTCCTGTACTAAAAATTCAATGCGCGACCTAACACCATTGACAAATTTACTCTTTCCACTGTGACTTTATGAGATGTTCGTGATCATGAGAGCAGCAGATGAGTGTGTGATTGTTGTCAAAACGCAGCATAAGGCCGCGGACGTCTCAGTACGATTTGGCAATGTACAGGTCGTTCTATTCCATATGGTCTAAGACGCATGTGGCGACGGCCTCCAGCCATGCTAGGCGGCGAGGGTTTGAGGACTATGTAGGAGAGCCTGTATGTAGTTAGTGCATTGTTACGACTTACCTCTAGGTCTCTAATACATACGATTCCCATACCACATCGTGTGGCAGCTGCCAATCATGCGTGGCAAACTTCCTACTCTACTGCTGTGGGAGCTGTTCTATGAACTAAAATACACCAATCTGCATAATATAGCGAATAAAATCATTTATCGCCATTTTATATCAAGAGTATTTGTATCTAAAGCAACTTACTGTAAATGGTTTTAAGTATGAATTTCGGTCGCCGAAATCAAACCCACTAATCCTGGCATCGCAAAGCACCATGCTCTACCAACTGCTACGAGGAACACTATGTGGTTAGTGGACAAGTGTACATTTTAACGAAAAAGTATACCGTATTTGAGATGCCGTAGCCAGCAGGGGGCTCCAACTAGCCTGGGACCAGTCTGTTATCTAACATCCCAGTCCCACTCTGTCAAATACCAAAGATTTACCAGATGTATTGGGTCACCAATTTACGCCATCCCTCCAAGTTTGGTCTCTGTAGGTCGAACTATAGCTCTCTTAAACTTGKAATAATAATAATAATATGTCAGAATAATAATATCCTTAACAATAACACTAACTGGAAGTKKCTCTGGATAAGARCATGTGTTACATGACTAATATATATAATAATAAGAGTTTTCCGGCCCGATTCAGGGCTTGGACCCATAATTATGCACCACATGTACAATTCCAACGGGGTGTAGCATAGGCACTGGCAGTGTAACTGACCCATCCCAGGCAGTGTCTTGTCCTTGTGCCCATATATCCCTGAGTCCATATGTCTGTGTTGCGTCGTCACTATTTGGTCATGCTAGAAAAGACGGAAGAGCATCACTTTCTAACCTTTAACCTTTCCCATAACCTTATCCCTAACCATCACCTTTTCATTTAAACTGATAGCAACTAACTCCTGGATATTGATGAACGTGCCTTGGTTGTCCCTTGTGGCATGGCCATTTAGTGACTGCTGAGAGGGTTGGTCTATGAGTAGAAGGTGAGGACGCTCTTGTGGTTGCCTCTGATCAACATGGTGGGAGGGAGGTTCTTGGTGAGGATGTCCAACCAGGCCATGTAGAGGTGGTCAGAGACTGAGCCTAGACGGGCGATGGGCATACTCCTGCAAAGTGGGAAGTACAGTATTAAACCTAAGTTATCTAAACAGTTGGCTATTAGCAGCAGGGTCACCACTATATGGTCGTGGGTGTCTCAGGGAGATTTCACACATGCGTCTAATACACAGTTGAAACAGGACAGATATAAGCACCAACCAAATGATTATTATTGTTATATACCTCAGTTAGCTTCATGACGCATTGGACTATCAGTGGGTTAACTGCCTTGTTCAGGGGCAGAACGACAGATTTGTACCTTGTCAGCTCAGGGATTTGAACTTGCAACCTTTCGGTTACTAGTCCAACGCTCTAAACACTAGGCTACGCTGCCACCCCATAATTAGGGCCTAGAGTTTTTCCTGAACACATGGTGACCTGACCAGGAAAATCTCTTGTACTTACACTATGATGAGGTTGGCAGCTCGGGAGTTCTCCTGCAGTAGTTCATTCAGCCTGACCTGGAGGTTGGTCTGGAGGGGAGAGGACACAAAGAGGTGGCGGGTCACATGGTTGGTATGACAACCCCTTCAGTGAAAACACAGCTGTCTACTTCTGTTGTTACTGCATCATGGGACTGTTGGATTCTATTGTCCAGATGAATACATTACAATCTACTACAAGAAGATAGAGTTGAGCACAGTGCTTGATTTGGACTAAAAAGGTTCCGGTACTCGTTTTAGGTGCAGGGACTGTTTGTATTTAGGTGCAGGAGCTCCACAATACTTTTGAGCTCATATTCTATAAGAACATTTGAGGTGCTGGTACTCAGCCCCGGTGAGCTGCCCAAGTCAAGCACTGGTTGAGCATGTTCATTCATGTTGTACTGCAATGAGCACAGTATGTGGTTGTTTAATCAATAGAAGTTATTGGTCTCTGTGGTGAGCACTGGTCTGTCTCTACAAGTCTCTATGGTGAGCAGTCACTGGTCTGTCTCTAGACTCCACCCTTTCCTCGAAATGTCCAGCTCGGCGTCAGAGATCTTCCAGGGGTTGTCTTTCCTCAGAGCCTCGGCCAGAGTGGTGCTCTTTGACCCCTCGTGAAGACGGAACGGCTCGATCATGTCCTCAAACATCTTCCAGCTGGGGACGAACACAGACGGGAGTTAGCTGGATTAATCAGATATTAATCACTGATCCTATGACTTCACATATCAGGAATATTATATTTTACTTGTGCATGTTATCATTCATCTTGGCACCCAGAATGAAATCGACTACCCTGACACCAGAGATGGAGCAGTTTGAAGCTGGGGATGATTAGTCATGATGTATTCGTTCATCTGAGTTGTCTTTCTTGTGTAAATACCTCCCATTCTCCTGCCCCCCTCTCCCTGACTGTCCGTCTGGTCCTCCCCATTCGCCCTTAGGTTTGGGGTCTCTGAATGAGACAAAGTTGTTGCGTCTGTTTTATATAAGTCATTAACTATCTCACTATAATAGAGCCTTTATCCATTTCCTGACTGGTGTTGCTTTCGGCTGACTGCTGATCACATCCCTGACGTGTGGTTGGTCAGCTGAGAGTGACCTCACGGCTAAGGTACAGAATGTCTGGAATCTCTTCCACCACAGCATGTGAGCGACAGTGTGTGTGTGTGTGAGCAATTACATCTCCCCAAGGTTGTCTCTCTCTGTGTGTGTGTGTGTGTATATTACCTGTTAGAGTTGGGGTTTTGGGTGATGTCGTCGATGACGTAGATGTCTGCATATTTGATCCTGAACTTCTCCAGCAGAGACTTCATCCTATAAACACAGACACACAGAGAGTCACACACTGATCACCACTGCTATGCGCTGTGATATAACATGTCTTATTTCCAAAGATGTGCTTGTTTAGCCAGTCTGTTTCTGCTCTCTTGCCAACTCCTGATGGAATTGTAATGTGTGGCATGACCATGGCAGCAATGGATTAGTGACAAGTACAAACAGATCTGGGACCAGGCTAGTCGTTGTTGRTGATTAGACTGTATTACGGATCTTCCTCTATTCATAAATGATTGAAATTGATYATACGTACTCATGTCTGTCCTGCTCGACACGTCCCGGCTGGCCAGCGATGAAGATCCTCATCTTACAGTCCTTGAACTTCTTACGGGTGGTCAGGATGTATGGCAGCAGTAGGGTTAGACCTGACACACAGACACACAGACACACAGACAGAGAGAGAGGGACAGTGAGAGAGAGAGAGACCATGAGTGAGAGAGAGACAGAGTGTGTGTGTGAGAGAGAGAGAGTGAGAGAGACAGTGAGTGAGTGAGAGAGATACAGACAGACATAAAGTGAGAGAGATACACAGACAGAGAGACAGGCAGAGAAAGAGAGAGCGTGAGGGAGGGAGGTAGGTATCGTAAACTCACCCCATTCCGTACAAATGTGCGCAACCGCAACATTCAAACGAGGCTACAAAGAAAACGAATGGGACTGTAGCGACTGTGTTGACTTCAAAWTCTGGGGTGTGAACTACGTTTCTATTCAAGCGTTGATCGACATGGTAATGGCTCTATAGTATTGGAGAAAAGTAGAAAAAACTGACCCTCCGTTACATCGTGACGTGTCATGTCGTAACGTACAGCACGCATAAAGCAACTATTTCTGTCTTACAATCTCTCTCTGCCAGGTGTAGCACTTCTCTCATCGTTTAAAAACAAGAAATGGACAGTGACGGGGGTAAGGGGGGATACCTAGTCATTTTTGCGTCATCATTGCATGCCGATCATCATTCTCAAAGCCGCTGTTTACTTCTAAGATCACTTTAGCACCGCCCTAAAAACCCGATTCAAATTCCGACACAAAACCTTCAAAATAGGGTATGTTAATGACACATTATATAAACTCTTTATAGTTTTATTTACATTTTAGAGAGCGATAAGTGATAAGTTGGACAGATCGAGTGAAAAAAAGCAATTTTCCCACACAAACATCTCTCCTTCTCACTATCACGCATTAGTTTCGCTTCCCCAACC